>NC_069501.1:366382768-366677768 GCF_027579735.1 Bombina bombina | reverse complement strand
CTTCACCGCTAGCCAAAATACACGTGTGATGCGCAGCAGCATTTAGCGGCCTTCTAATTACCAGAAAACAACGCCAAAGTCATATATGTCTGCTATTTCTGAACAAAAGGGATCCCAGAGAAGCATTTACAACCATTTGTGTCATAATTGCACAAGCTGTTTGTAAATAATTTCAGTGAGAAACCTAAAATTGCGAATAAATTTTAGTTTTTTTTAAACTTGATCGCATTTGGCGGTGAAATGGTGGCATTAAATATACCAAAATGGGCCTAGATCAATACTTTGGGTTGTCTACTACACTACACTTAAGCTAAAATTAAGTCTACAAGCTCCCTACATGCTCCCTAATTAACCCCTTCACTGCTGGGCATAAAACACGTGTGGTGCGCAGTGGCATTTAGCAGCCTTCTAATTACCAAAAAGCAACGCCAAAGCCATATAAGTCTGCTATTTCTGAACAAAGAGGATCCCAGAGAAGCATTTACAACCATTTATGCCATAATTGCATAAGTTGTTTGTAAATAATTTCTGTGAGAAACCTAAAGTTTGTGAATTTTTTTTTTTTATTTGATCGCACTTGGTGGTGAAATGGTGGCATTAAATATACCAAAATGGGCCTAGATCAATACTTTGGGTTGTCTACTACACTACACTTAAGCTAAAATTAACTCTACAAGCTCCCTACATGCTCCCTAATTAACCCCTTCCGGTTGGGCATAAAACACATGTGGTGCGCAGTGGCATTTAGCAGCCTTCTAATTACCAAAAAGCAACGCCAAAGCCATATAAGTCTGCTATAAGTTGCATAAGTTGTTTGTAAATAATTTCTGTGAGAAAACAAAAGTTTGTGAAAAAGTGAACAATTTTTTTTATTTGATCGCATTTGGCGGTGAAATGGTGGCATGAAATATACCAAAATAGGCCTAGATCAATACTTTGGGATGTCTTCTAAAAAAAATATATACATGTCAAGGGATATTCAGGTATTCCTGACAGATATCAGGGTTCCAATGTAACTAGCGCTCATTTTGAAAAAAAGTGGTTAACATTGGGTATTTCTAAACTCAGGACAAAATTTAGAAACTATTTAGCATGGTTGTTTTTTGGTGGTTGTAGATGTGTAACAGATTTTGGGGGTCAAAGTTAGAAAAAGTGTGTTTTTTTTCAATTTTTTCCTCATATTTTATAATGTTAGGTGATTTATGCCCTTTATGGATTAAAACCAGACTCTGCATCAACTATGTAATTTTCCATGGGAGTTTTGCCATGGATCCCCCTCCGGCATGCCACAGTCCAGGTGTTAGTCCCCTTGAAACAACTTTTCCATCACTATTGTGGCCAGAAAATTGTGGGTTTTAAAATTCGCCTGCCTTTTGAAGTCTATGGCGGTTCGTCTGGTTTTGCGGAAGTTCGCGTTCGCCATTCGCGAACCCAAATTTTTATGTTCGCGACATCACTAATGTAGAGTAAATTGCTCCTTTATGATTATTTGTGTATTTAAAATATAAGGTGTTGTTCACTGAAATTGCAACCTATTTTATGCAGGAAAATGCCCATTAAAATGGGCTGAGTCTACAGGAATAGCAGACCTGCTTTACCTATCGTCTCATTCTATACATAAAAGACAATACTTACATGTCAAAACACGTGAAAACCAAAGTTCAATAAAATGTGGAAGGATATGACCTTCCAAAAGAAAGATTTGATGACTTGAATCTTCAATAGTGTAATAGTGAAACCCACTGGGCGTAATAAGGGTGAATGGATGAATTCATACTACGCATTTGTGACAAACTTTAATGTTTTAATAAATATTTTATACCCGATCACGCTGTGGGATACTGTTTGCCTACCAGTATAAAGTAGTTGTGCGCATAACACAGAGCTTGTATTAGCTCCAACAAATGTGAGTAATCATTCGTCCATTCACCCGTATTACGCCCAGTGGGTTTCAGTATTTCACTATTTTGTGTTTTCTTCTCTCATTTGAGTACCTAAGTCATCATATCTTTCCTTTGGACGGACATATCCTTCCACATTTTGTTGAACTTTGGTTTTCACATTTATATTGACTTTGTTTTACTTTGTGATTGATTTGTGTACACTTATCTTATCCAGATGAGATTTTCTTTATGGGTGCTGGTTTCAATGTGCCAAACTAGCTAGCTAAATGACGTGACTAAACATAAAGTAGCTATTTCCAATACATATAATACACTGCAGCTAGTAAAACAAATCCCAGAGGAAAGTACAGTGTCCTATTGAAATACAGTTTTTCTTTTTTTCCCATTTAAATTTGCTTAGTCTCTTTAAATAAAACAGTAAATATGAAGAGGTAGATTATTTTTCAAACCAATTCCTTTTTATGTCGACTTATCAAGAACAAAAACTATCCTTAAAGATGATAATGCTAATAGTAGACTTGTTTTTCTTTTTGTGTTATATCTTTATATTAGGAATGGACTTGAAAGTAATGTGCTGAGGTTTGTTGCAAAACTTGACACTGACAACCCAATTGATAAAGACAGAAAATTCATTTTATCATATAACTTAAGTGATGACACCATTGTTGTGTTTGAACCTCCACAAAGAAACTCAGGTATGTAAATCTGATGCTTATTTGCCACACATTTCAAGATAAATTTAAAACAAACACAGTGCTTTCTGACAAATTTTGAACCGTCTGTGTTTTCAAAGTTGAATACTGTTTGTTTCTCAGGGATCCTTGGAGGTAAATTTTTGGAAAGATGTCGTGTTAAGAAACCCGGACAAGAGATTTTTAAAAGTGAGCTGTCCGAGTACTTTAAAGCTGAAGATCTTTATGTTGGGGCAAGAGTTAATTTGCAGTCACACAACTTTATTCTAGTTGATGCAGATGAGTATGTGTTCAATTACATGGAGAAGAATCTTAATCAGGTGAGGTTTTTTAAAAATATTTTTACACTAATTTAATTTTGTGAACGTTACCATGTAAAGTTTTACTAATTCTGCAAGCAGTTGATGAAATTCCTATAAATGAAATGTAATTAACAACAATCCTGGAACATTTCCTCTATTATATTATCATTTTGGCCTGATAGGAATATGTAACTGTCATGGTGAAAATACTCTATTTCATTAGAGAATTTTATTATTGAACACATTGCCATTCACAAGTAGGACATGGACTGTGAACCAATCCCGAGTGGTATATGCACGTAGCTACCAATCACCATGCAAGTCCTTCTCAACACTCGCTTAGCAGCGTTAGGACTGACCTTACTTGGTGGGATTAGACTGACATACTTCCTCTGTAAAAAGCACAACTGGGCTGAAAGAGGCTGCTCCTGGGTGGAAACTCGCCATAGAACAAGCTACTGAGCTGTTGTTCGCTTCTGGTAGAGTGCTTCTCTCTTTGTAAGAATTATGACCCTAGTGAGGTCTCCCTATGGGTGATGGGGGAAACCAGACGTAGACTCTTTTTCTAGTGTACTTAGAGGAGTATGGCTGCACCTCACTGGGGAGGCCCACAGAAGGCCAAAATAATCATCTGGGGTTGTCATGTTCCTTGTTCAAATAAGAATTGCCTGGTATTTTGAGGCAGAACTGACCTTATTTGATCAGATTAATATACTTCAGGGAAGTTTTCCTCTGTAAAAAGCACAACTAGGCTAAAAAAAAGTCTGCACCTAGGTGGTAAATCGCAATAGAACAATCTATTGAGTTGTTGTTCATTCCTGGTAGAGCGCTTCTCTCTTTATATCCATATTTGCAGATGAGTTTGCAGAAAAGCTTTTCATTCCATGGAAAGGAGATTTAATATCCAGCAATGCAAATGTTTTTGCACTGTAACAGCAATCATAATGTGGAATGTATTGCCTTAAGGAGGTAGTGAATGCCAATAGCTTAGATACATTTAAAAATGTGCTAATATACATTTTTGGTTAAAACAGAATTTGTGAATGTGATTGCTAATGTTATATTGGTCATCTTTCTTATTGTATTGATATGAGTTCAGTTGGCAGCTCCTTTATTGTATAGGTAAGATCTGTATAGGTTGAACTAGATGAACTTCAGCCTTCTTTTAACCTCATCTAATATGTAAGCTGTAATAAAAATTAAAGATGATTTATTTTTGTGCATTTATTGACCACAGTTTCAGTGCCTGGTACTGCTTTCTGTAATATGCCTTATCAGATTTTTCATTAGGATAAGGTAGTTAGTTCTCATATTATTAATCCTGATATTGTGCCTCCTTTATTATCTCTGAAGGAAGGACCAACAGTTTTTGTATTATAGGCTTTATTTAATACTATCTCTTAAAAGGACATAAAATAGCAGAAATGAAAATGCTCTAATATTTTAGTTAATTTCATCATTGTACTATTGCATTGCTTGCAGATATTTATATGTGATCTATATTCCAATTAATGGAAATCTGAATTTCATAGGTTAATGAGTATCCCTTCAATTCAGTCTAGAATTCTAAAGGTATTACTAACTTAGAAGCATTCATAAAAACAACAGAATCTCTTATATGTATGTCTTACATACAGTATAAAGTAAGCACCCCCGTCTCACTTATCTTATTACCCAGACATTATATCCAGCAAATAAAAAATATATCAACATGTTTTGGTGAAGAAACTACCTTAACGAAATCTGGTGATCTTTATAAAAGAGGATGTTATAAGCTAAGCTCTCTGCATTGTACGTTAACAAATAAAACAGTTGGAAACATTTTTAACAAAATAATGGAATCTTGGCAATTGAAACTGAGAATTCAAGTAAATGAGGAAATGATTATGAAGATTTTACAAATTGTTAAAGAAAGCTCATTCGCTTGTGACATGAGGGATTCACAATTTAGGTGCATACACAAAGATTATTAAACTTTAGCTAGAATAAGCAAATGGAAAAAATTCTCATAAGGAAGGATTCCCTAAATGTTTTTATTTATTACCAGATATAACCCACTATTTGTGGGACCCTGGGTATTTAACGATTTTGGGGTGAGATCTCATTCTTCTGACAAAGATAATGAAAGTTAAAATAATATTAAATCTATTGAATATTTTATTATTTGAAACTCTTAAAGTTGATAAAATTAGATAAAAAACATATATACATGATTACATGAATATATTATTCAAAAAGTGATTTACTCCACTATTATAAAATGATATTAAATGTAAGATTTCTTCATATAAGGTAAGGATTTCCTTCCATGTCCCTCAGCACATGTAAAGAAAGAACTAAAAAAAATGGTGCAATATTGTCACAGTCTTAGTAAGTACTAATTGAAACCTATTCATGTTCTACTGAGCGCTAAGTAAACACAACCTGTGTTTTAGTTGGATCAAATAGTAACTGGAACTGACCTCCACTGGATACTTTAAAATCAGCTTGATTAAAAACAAAATAACAAGCCGTTTGGTCACAGACCGGGGCAACAGAGATACAAATAAAACTTCCAAGATCCCCCAGTGAACTACTCCCACACAGGGTTTGTGTGAAGTTTCAGCACTGCTGACGAAAATCTGTCTCCTCTTGTGACAACATTTGTGTTTGATAAACAATTAAAGGACCTCCAATCAGGAAACACCTACAGATACTTAAGGAAGCAAGTTGAAAGACAAACGATCCTTGAAAAAGCCAGCAGTGTCTGGTGAAACAGTCGTTGGATTGAACTTGCAGTCAGTTTCATAGTTGTCACAAGACGAAGCAGGTTTTGTCTCCATTGCATCAATTTTTTTAGTTCTTTCTTTACAATGTGCTGAGAGACCTGGAAGGAAATCCTTACCTTATATGAAACAATCTTCCATTTAATATCCTTTTATAATACAGGGAGTGCAGAATTATTAGGCAAGTTGTATTTTTGAGGATTAATTTTATTATTGAACAACAACCATGTTCTCAATGAACCCAAAAAACTCATTAATATCAAAGCTGAATATTTTTGGAAGTAGTTTTTAGTTTGTTTTTAGTTTTAGCTATTTTAGGGGGATATCTGTGTGTGCAGGTGACTATTACTGTGCATAATTATTAGGCAACTTAACAAAAAACAAATATATACCCATTTCAATTATTTATTTTTACCAGTGAAACCAATATAACATCTCAACATTCACAAATATACATTTCTGACATTCAAAAACAAAACAAAAACAAATCAGTGACCAATATAGCCACCTTTCTTTGCAAGGACACTCAAAAGCCTGCCATCCATGGATTCTGTCAGTGTTTTGATCTGTTCACCATCAACATTGCGTGCAGCAGCAACCACAGCCTCCCAGACACTGTTCAGAGAGGTGTACTGTTTTCCCTCCTTGTAAATCTCACATTTGATGATGGACCACAGGCTCTCAATGGGGTTCAGATCAGGTGAACAAGGAGGCCATGTCATTAGATTTTCTTCTTTTATACCCTTTCTTGCCAGTCACGCTGTGGAGTACTTGGACGCGTGTGATGGAGCATTGTCCTGCATGAAAATCATGTTTTTCTTGAAGGATGCAGACTTCTTCCTGTACCACTGCTTGAAGAAGGTGTCTTCCAGAAACTGGCAGTAGGACTGGGAGTTGAGCTTGACTCCATCCTCAACCCGAAAAGGCCCCACAAGCTCATCTTTGATGATACCAGCCCAAACCAGTACTCCACCTCCACCTTGCTGGCATCTGAGTCGGACTGGAGCTCTCTGCCCTTTACCAATCCAGCCACGGGCCCATCCATCTGGCCCATCAAGACTCACTCTCATTTCATCAGTCCATAAAACCTTAGAAAAATCAGTGTTGTGATATTTCTTGGCCCAGTCTTGACGTTTCAGCTTGTGTGTCTTGTTCAGTGGTGGTCGTCTTTCAGCCTTTCTAACCTTGGCCATGTCTCTGAGTATTGCACACCTTGTGCTTTTGGGCACTCCAGTGATGTTGCAGCTCTGAAATATGGCCAAACTGGTGGCAAGTGGCATTTTGGCAGCTGCACGCTTAACTTTTCTCAGTTCATGGGCAGTTATTTTGCGCCTTGGTTTTTCCACACGCTTCTTGCGACCCTGTTGACTATTTTGAATGAAACGCTTGATTGTTCGATGATCACGCTTCAGAAGCTTTGCAATTTTAAGAGTGCTGCATCCCTCTGCAAGATATCTCACTATTTTTGACTTTTCTGAGCCTGTCAAGTCCTTCTTTTGACCCATTTTGCCAAAGGAAAGGAAGTTGCCTAATAATTATGCACACCTGATATAGGGTGTTGATGTCATTAGACCACACCCCTTCTCATTACAGAGATGCACATCACCTAATATGCTTAATTGGTAGTAGGCTTTCGAGCCTATACAGCTTGGAGTAAGACAACATGCATAAAGAGGATGATGTGGTCAAAATACTCATTTGCCTAATAATTCTGCACTCCCTGTAGTGCAGTGAATCTCTTTTTACTGATTGTTTATTTTATTCACTTATTACTTCACTTTATTGTTTGATTTTATTATACTGATTATATTATAGGCTAGGAAAAGTTTTTTCAAATTATGGATATATATATATATATATATATATATAAAAACATTAAAAGAGAGCATAGCCATATGTAGACAGGGATATTTATTTAGACCCACTGTTGTTTTTATTGACCCACTAGTATCTGTCAAGCACTTTATTTTTTGAGCTATGTCACTTACCTGGTCTGGTCCTGATTGAGTAAATCATTTTGTCTCACCAGTAGAAAGTAGAGGAGATGCCAAAAATTAAGTTTACAGGCAGTACATTTTTACCCATCAGTACATAAATATTGTTGGATTGTGATTGTGAAGAAATGGATTTACCAGTAAATGTAATATTTTAATATTTTACTGTAAAACAAACTACACTATTGTACAAAGGGAGTGCTCATTTTCAGCATCTCCATAAAATGTAACATAGTAACTCCATTTGCCCATGAATTGTGAAGGACTTCTAGGAGCTACACCATATAGGGATGCCTATAAGAATGAGCTGGAGAACAATAGTAACATGGTAAGACTGACACTCCATAAGAAGGTGCTTTCTAGGGACTTTACCAAGTGGGAATCACTTTACCGTACCTCATACTGTATTTTAACCCATTGTGTGTATTGTGTATTTTTCTTTTATCAGTGTTTCTGGTTGGTAGAAGTTAAAACTGCCCAACAACTACCTTTTAAAAAAATTAGCAGCTAGTCTCATGTATTGTTTAGGACACAGTGGAATCTTGCCTAATATTACTATTAATGCTGAGTGACAGTGCTCTGTGTATGGGTAAAACACTCAGTGGCAATATATAAAAAGGTATAACAATAATTTTCATTATCCAATCTGGCTGCCATGTGTATTACACATGCACAAAGCACATGTCATATGGCAGCTTATTACAATTAAACTAGAAATCAGAAAGTCATTTGTAGTACTTAGTGGACTTGCTGCTTTTTTTTTTATCTTGGCTCACTCTAATAGCACTGGTCCCTTTTTATAGGACAGAAACCCAAAATCCAAATCTTCACCTTTTTCAAATGTTTACAATATTATGTTTTTTCTTGACACATACTAAAGCATATTGACACCTTGATTAATTGGGCTACACAAACAGGACCAAAAAGGTTAAAAAATATCGGCTAGATCACGAGTCTTGCATTAGCCTTAAAAAGCAGCGTTGAGAGGTCCCAACGCTGCTTTTTAACACCCGCTGGTATTACGAGTCTGACAAGTACAGGTGTACCGCTCACTTTTCTTCCGCGAATCGAGGCTACCGCAAATCCCCTTACGTCAATTGCGTATCCTATCTTTTTAATGGGATTTGCCTAACGCTGGTATTAAGAGTCTTGGAAGAAGTGAGCGGTACAACCTCTCATGTCAAGACTCGTACCGCATTTAAAAGTCAGTAGTTAAGAGTTTTATGGGCTAACGCCGGAACATAAAGCTCTTAACTAAAGTGCTAAAAAGTACACTAACACCCATAAACTACCTATTAACCCCTAAACCGAGGCCCCCCCCCACATCGCAAACACTTAAATACATTTTTTTAACCCCTAATCTGCCGACCGGACATCGCCGCCACCTACATTATACCTATGAACCCCTAATCTGCTGCCCCTAACATCGCCGACACCTCCATTATATTTATTAACCCCTAATCTGCCGTCCCCAACGTCGCCGCCACCTACCTACAATTATTAACCCCTAATCTGACGACCGGACATCGCCACCACTTTAATAAATGTATTAACCCCTGAACCGCCGCACTCCCGCCTTGCAAACACTAGTTACATTTTATTAACCCCTAATCTGCCGTCCCTAATATCACCGACACCTACCTACATTTATTAACCCCTAATCTGCTGCACCCAACGTCGCCACTACTATGCTAAATTTATTAACCCCTAAACCTAAGTCTAACCCTAACCCCCCTAACTTAAAATTACTATTATTAAATAAATTATTCCTATTTAAAACTAAATACCTATAAAATAAACCCTAATATAGCTACAATATAACTAATAGTTACATTATAGCTATTTTAGGATTTATTTTTATTTTACAGGCAACTTTGTATTTATTTTAACTAGGTAGAATAGTTATTAAATAGTTATTAACTATTTAATAGCTACCTAGCTAAAATAAATACAAATTTACCTGTAAAATAAATCCTAACCTAAGTTACAAATACACCTAACACTACACTATAATTAAACTAATTACCTAAACTACCTACAATTAATTACAATTAAATTAAATAAACTAAGTTACGAATAAAACAAACACTAAATTACAGAAAATAAAAAAAGAATTACAAGAATTTTAAACTAATTACACCTACTCTAATCCCCCTAATAAAATAAAGAAGCCCCCCAAAATAATAAAATTCCCTACCCTATACTAAATTACAAATAGCTCTTAAAAGGGCCTTTTTGCAGGGCATTGCCCCAAAGTAATCAGCTCTTTTACCTGCAAAAAAAAAATACAATAAATTTAGTATAGTGGCGGCGACGTTGGGAGCAGCAGATTAGGGGTTAATAATTGTAGGTAGGTGGCGGCGATGTTGGGGGCGGCAGATTAGGGATTAATAAATATAATGTAGGTGTCGGCGATGTTAGGGGCAGCAGATTAGGGGTTCATAGGTATAATGTAGGTGGCGGCTGTGTCCGGAGCGGCAGATTAGGGGTTAATAGTATAATGCAGGTGGCAACGATGTCGGGGGCGGCAGATTAGGGGTTAATAAGTGTAAGATTAGGGGTGTTTAGACTCTGGGTTCATGTTAGGGTGTTAGGTGTAGACGTAAAATGTATTTTCCCATAGGAAACAATGGGGCTGCGTTAGGAGCTGAACGCTGCTTTTTTGCAGGTGTTAAGTTTTTTTTCAGCCGGCTCAGCCCCATTGTTTCCTATGGGGAAATCGTGCACGAGCACGTTTAGCCAGCTCACCGCTGACTTAAGCAACGCTGGTATCGAGGTGAGATGTGGAGCTAAATTTTGCTCAACGCTCACTTTTCTGAGGCTAACGCAGCTATTCAGAAAACTCGTAATACCAGCGTTGTTTTAAGTGAGCGGTAAAAAAAAAAGGCTTGTTAGCACCGCACGGCCTTACCGACAAAACTCGTGATCTAGCCGTATATGTTTTCATTCATTCATTCTATAGTACAATGGAGCATATCCTGGAATTTGAGGACCGTCATTTCCTTGTGATTCAATTCTTCACGTACACCTCCTTTATACATAGTGCAAAAAAAACATGCGACAAAGTGACTAGTCTTTTACCCATGTTTTTAAAATTCTACAGAATATTACAGGCTCTATATAATCTATTTTTGTGGGTATAAGTGTAAATCACAACTGCATTGAGCTACCTATAATGTACTTCATTGCATAACAGTAAAAAATTAGGAGCATAGAGGTTAGGAAAATAATATGCTTAGGACAGGTAACTAGAGAAGCCAACGCATCTCATACCACAGGCATTTCACTACATTTCTTACCCAAGGCATTGACATTGGCTCAAATGTAAAAGATAAAAATAACTGCTCAAAAAGTATAAACATCACTTGAAAGTTGAGCTTGGCTGGAAAACTAAGAAGATAAGAACAGTTTATACATTTTATCCTAAAATATTCACAATCTACAAAACATCACTAGGCAGCATACCAGAAAAACAGTTATGCTTTGCTCTCTAGTGACATTCCTTGGTTTATGGTTTATTAATCCATTTTTTTGTAGCCAGAAACAGCTAATTTAATTTCTCAGCTGTGTTTATAAATATACTCAAAGGCTGATTTAAATTTCTATCATGAATGCTTATTGTGTTCAGAAAATTGTAATATCTTTGAATTAAGATCCATGTATTACTTGCAGTTGTCATTAATATCCTTTGTGTATACTAACGTTTTAAATTAACAGCAAGCCAATGTATATGTTCCATGAAAAACTGTACATCTCAAGCCCTTTGACATTTTCCTGTTAACTTCATTGATGACATCATAAACAGCAATGATGACATCATAAAGATTTGATAAAATATGTCTTCTGGGACATGACTGATCAAATATGACATCAAGGATTGAATAATCTTTTGAAAAATATTTTTTTATTTTGTAGTTTGTTATATGATCAAATAAAACAATAATTGCTATTATTGAATAGCTGTAGAAATAATTCTTTAGAGAGCTTACTCCTTTTTTTGTCATGGCTTAAAAAATGCATTTCAGTCTCGCTATCAGACACATAATTTATCAGGTCCCCTCACCCTACAAGCCCCCTGTCAACCACATGCCTCTACAATCACCAATGCCTCATCTGGTTTTCTTGCTCCTATTTGTATGTAAACTAGGTTCCAGACACTTCAAATTTGAAAACAAATGATAATGCATCATTCTTAAAAAAACACTATTATACATGTTAACATTTTATTTTTTCCATGAAAAAAAAAGTCAAGCTAAAGCTGTTTAAACTGAATTTGAAATCATCATATAGTAGCTATCTATGCACAACTCTGGGCTAGATTACGAGTAGATCGCTAATTATCAGTCACAATTGCTAGCTAACTCCACTTGACTTATTATTACACTCATTGGATACCATGCTTATTACAAGTTGAAAGGATACAGTTTTCATTTGCGCACTAACCCGACACGCGCAAGAAGCCAAAGTTACAATATCACAATTGCGTTAATTGACTCCCCAAAAGACTTCAATAGAGCGCAAAAAGTAAAAAAAAAACCAACAAAACAAAAAAAAAAACACTGAAGGCTGCTAACCCAATCTCGTTTTCTCAAGTACGTTAATCTAACATGAAGTATTATTATTTCACATTCCAATGTAACTAACCCTTCCATTTTTGCGTTTAATCTTAGCTGAGAGCTTGTGAGTGCTGGACTTTCTCTGTTTGTTGTATTAATTTGTTTTGTAATTTTCCCTATGGGGCTTGCACCCATACCTGTCTGGGGTTAACTGCCTGTAATACTGGGGACAGCACAATTTCCTGTGAGTGCCATTGAGCACCCAGGGCTGAGCATGTTGCAGGGTCATAGGATGTGTACCCAGTCCAGTCTGAGAGTGCAGTCCCCTTCCGTGTTTTGTATATGTCTAAGGTGATTACATAAGCCTGTGCACCCTTCCCTTGTTCCCAGTTTGTTTGGTTGAGAGCTTGCGTTGTTGGGCTGGTTTAGGGACCCAGGTTTTGGAAGGGACCTTGATGTGGTACCTGGGCTTGTCCCATTTGGCCAGATGCGGTAACTAACTCTTCCATTTTTGCTTTTAATCATAGCTGAGAGCTTGTAAGTGAGTGCTGGACTTTCTCTGTGTGTTGTATTAATTTGTTTTGTAATTTTTCCCTATGGACTCCAATACACATATACATATATATATGTCTATATTTGTATACATATGTATTTGTGTTTACATATGTTTTACTTATATTTACTTTTCATATTTCACATTCCAATGTTCTTTACTTACAGGATAATTTTATTTTTATTCTTAAATACATATATACACTCACCAGCCACTTTATTAGGTACACCTTGCTAGCATCCAGGTTGGACACCCTTTTGCCTTCAGAACTGCCTTAATTCTTCATAATTCTTTGTGGCATAGATTCAACAATGTGTTGTAAACATTCCTCAGACATTTTGTTCCATATTGACATGATAGCATCACTCAGTTGCTGCAGATTTGTCGACTGCACATCCATGATGCAAATCTCCCATTCCACCACATCTCAAAGGTGCTCTATTGGATTAAGATCTGGTGACTCTGGAGGTCATTGGAGTACAGTGAACTCATTGTCATGTTCAAGAAACCAGTTTGAGATGATTTGAACTTTGTGACATGGTGTATTATCCTGCTGGAAGTAGCCATCAGAAGATGGGTACACTGTAGTCATAAAGGGATGGACATGGTCAGCAACAATACTCAGGTAGGCTATGGCATTTAAACAATGCTCAATTGGTACTAAGGGGGCCAAAGTGTGGCAAGAAAATATCCCCCACACCATTTCACCGCCACCACCAGCCTGAACCGTTGATACAAGGCAGGATGTATCCATGCTTTCATGTTGTTTACGCCAAATTCTGACCCTACCACATATCGCAGCTGAAATCGAGACTCATCAGACCAGGCAACGTTTTTTCAATCTTCTATTGTCCAATTTTGGTGAGCCTGTGCAAAGTGTAGCCTCAGTTTCCTGTTCTTAGCTGACAGGAGTGGCACGAGGTGTAGTCTTCTGCTCCTGTAGCCCATCTGCTTCAAGCTTCGACGTGTTGTGCGTTCAGAGATGGTATTATTATTTGAGTTACTGTTGCCTTTCTATCATCTCAAACCTGTCTGCCCATTCCATTCTGACATCAACAAGGCATTTTCATCCACACAACTGCCGCTCACTGGATATTTTCTCTTTTTCAAACCATTCTCTGTAAATCCTTGAGATGGTTGTGCGTGAAAATCCCAGGAGATCAGCAGTTTTTTAAATACTTAAACCAGCCGTCTGGCACCAAGAACCATGCCACGTTCAAAGTCACTTAAATCACCTTTCTTCCCTATTCTGATGCTTGGTTTGAACTTCAGCAACTCGTCTTCACTACGTCTAGATGTCTAAATGCATTGAGTTGCTGCCATGTGATTGGCTGATTTGCAATTGTGTTACCAAGCACTTGAACAGGTGTGTCTAATAAAGTGGCCGGTGAGTGTGTGTGTGTATATATATATATATATATATATATATATATGTATGTACCAATACCTGCATATCTATTTATATAGATATACAGGTATAGATATGTATTTGACATGAACAGAGCAGTATCAGATATATATAGAAATATATATTTAATAATAAAAATGACATTATTTTGTGAAGAACAAAGGAATGTAAAATATGCGTTTTGTGCATCGCGTATCTCAATTTAGATCTTAACACAGTCAGATTAGTGCACATGAAAATGTAGTATTCTCAAGGCGCGTTATTGAAATATTAAATATAAAATATTTAAAAAATGTATATAAATTATTAAAAATTAATAAACACTGTAAAATATTATAAATATACCATATAATATATCTATATGTTTTACAGAATGTTTATTCATTTTTAATAATTTATATTATTTTTTTTTAAATATTTAATATACTAAGTTTTCATGTGCGCTATCCCAATCATGTTAAAATCTAAGCTGAGACACCTGGGGCCTCATATCTTTCAGCCTTTATAACTTTTTATTGCAATTTTTTGTTCCAATAATTTTTATTATTGCTAATATGAGTCTAACTCTACCTTTAAATGTATTTTTGCTGTATTTTGTGACACTTTTTATTAGAGCGGAACAGTTAACCAGACCTCTGAGGTCACACTAACCAGACTAGTGTTAAATTCAATTGTGCTAGAGCAAACTTTCAACTTGTAATACATGCTCTACTTCTGATGCGCGCAAACACCCGCGATAAACTGCTTATGGCTCACGCGTAACAGTACTCCACTTGTAATCTAGCCCTATGTTGTAGAAACAAAACCACTTACTGGATGGGATGAAAAAGTTACACAGTTCTATTGGTGAACAGTGATAGAAAATCCAGTTCCTCGCACACAATGACCAGTCTGTATTAGAATCAGGACGCTCAAAGTAAATGCCAAAAAATAAGGCTTTTATTCAGTGCTCAAATAAAACTAAAATCAAGATATTAAGGTGTTCAAACGCATTTCGTAAGATTGTACTTTTTCAATGACCCAAATGTTGCATAATTACACACACCCTATTTAAAGGGGAAGACACATCTATGTCATTAGGTATACAATGCACGCATGTGTGAACACAGAATTGCTTAAATCGGTAATTATACTTATACTAATCTATTCAAGCCTGCCTAACCTTAATAATATATATATGTACATGAAGATTTTCACAATATATTCAAATATTTACATATATTCCTTATATATATTATTTGCAAAATCCATATGCAAATATGATGTTCAAATATCTTCTTGCAGTATACTGAACACAAAAAGTAATAGTACAAAAAACAGTTAGTACATCTCATCATATGAATTGTAAATTTGATTTTTACACATGTTAATAACATTAAAGGTACAGTCAAGTCCAAAAAAAACTTTCATGATTTAAATAGGGCATGTAATTTTAAACAACTTCCCAATTTACTTTTATCACCAAGTTTGCTTTGTTCTCTTGGTATTCTTAGTTGAAAGCTAAACCTAGGAGGTTCATATGCTAATTTCTTAGACCTTGAAGACTGCCTCTAATCTGAATGCATTTTGACCACTAGAGGGTGTTAGTTCATGTGTGTCATATAGATAACATTGAGCTTACACACGTGAAGTGACCTAGGAGTGAGCACTGATTGGCTAAAATGCAAGTTTGTCAAAAGAACTGAAATAAGGGGGCAGTTTGCAGAGGCTTAGATACATGGTAATCACTGAGGTAAAACGTGTTTTTCTAATACCCATGTGAAATATCCAATATACTTCCTTTTGGCCCAGTGACACACCCCACACGCGTAAGAAGAGTCTTTTTTTCATCTCAGGAACATTTTTTTTTTCTAAAAAACAAAAAAACTGTAATATCCTAATTTATATGCAACAGAAACAAAAAACATAATAGTAATAGTACTTAAAGGTATCGAAATAAAGGGAAGACGTTTACGGGATCTATATATCTGAATTAGGTATCAGAGAATTTACCCTCTTTACCTCTCACACATTATTTGTAATCTAATTTAGTAACTATTTGTCTATTCTTTCTAGTTTCCTATGGCAGACCTTGGTACAGTTGTAAGCAAAATAAGGAGTATTGTGGAATCCAGGTCAAGAGAACTTAACCAGCTATTTGCAGCTAATGATACTGAAAGCAGGAATGAAATGCAATATGAAACTTTCAGGTAAGATATACAAATCATTTGAAATAATTGTATTTTTTATATTAGTGTCATGTTATGTTATTTAAAATGAATTTTCAATTAATATACAGTTACAGTACCATCCATTTCACACATTTTTCTGGAAAAGCTCAGTTAAGTGTTCATAAACAGAATCTGCTTATAGGCATCTTCATACATCCACTATAAACTCTTTCCCTGACTAAGCAATCACTTGGATCTATCCATAGCCCTTAATCATGCAAGAGATCTGATCATATGCAGACAATATATATATTTATATGACATACACACACTACATCATGTATTCACCTGTGTGAATTCTTCAATATTTAATGCATAAATATAGTTCAGCATTAAGGCACTCACAGGATTTAAAAATATTGTTTCTTTATTAAAGGGACACTCAGGTTAAATTAAATTTTCATGATTCAGATACAGCATGTAATTTTAAACAACTTTCCAATTTACTTCCATTAAAAAAAATGTGCACAGCCTTTTATATTTACAATTTTTGAGTTACCAGATCCTACTGAGCATGTGCAAGAATTCACAGACTATACGTATATGCATTTGTGATTGTGGCATGAAATATACCAAAATGGGCCTAGATCAATACTTTGGGATGTCTTCTAAAAAAAATATATACATGTCAAGGGATATTCAGGTATTCCTGACAGATATCAGGGTTCCAATGTAACTAGCGCTCACACACATTTGTGTATTATAAACTATTCTATATTCATATTTCAGATGCATTTATCAGCTGAGAATCTTATTCTAATTGACCACTGGTCCATGAGAGACCATTTTCACCATTTTATTCCCCCTAGATAATATTTTAGGTTACATGAGCCCAAGAGTGGCTTAATATAACAGGAGAGGGAGTTACATGAAAATATAAAATGAGGTTTCAGTTTAGCATGTTTAGTATAACTATGGAGATATTACTTTAGGTTTTCTCAAAAGAGGAGAATACTCCTTACTTGTGTACTCTTATGTGATAGTATATGTTAAGAGAATGTTTCTGGATGTTTATTGTAACATGTCTACTTGAAGATGTCTTGCCAATGACCTCAATAAAAAATGATTTAAAAACATTTTTTCAATATTTAAACAACTGATATAATTTTTACAAATACATGTGCAAATAATTTTCAGGCTAATCTTTACTTTAAATACAACATTCAAGCAATTATTTATTTAGGCCTAGATTTGGAGTTTGGCGTTAGCCGTGAAAACCAGCGTTAGAGGCTCCAGATTGAGCTCGCATTCTATTGGCTGTTCCGATCTATACGTATATGCATTTGTGATTGTGGCATGAAATATACCAAAATGGGCCTAGATCAATACTTTGGGATGTCTTCTAAAAAAAAATATATACATGTCAAGGGATATTCAGGTATTCCTGACAGATATCAGGGTTCCAATGTAACTAGCGCTCATTTTGAAAAAAAGTGGTTTTGAAATAGCAAAGTGCTTCTTGTATTTATTTCCCTATAACTTGCAAAAAAAGCAAAGAACATGTTAACATTGGGTATTTCTAAACTCAGGACAAAATTTAGAAACTATTTAGCATGGTTGTTTTTTGGTGGTTGTAGATGTGTAACAGATTTTGGGGGTCAAAGTTAGAAAAAGTGTGTTTTTTTCCATTTTTTCCTCATATTTTATAATGTTAGGTGATTTATGCCCTTTATGGATTAAAACCAGACTCTGCATCAACTATGTAATTTTCCACCTAAGTTACAATATGGCAGCACCCACTGCTTTATGGACATTAGAATGGTACTCTCGTCTATATATTTGAGCAACCACAATATAAGCATTATCCCTCGCTTCACATAAAACTGCCCAGTCTATGTACTGGGTTTATAACCTAGCAGCTCTTTGTCTGCTATAAACCACAACGTCTTACATTTGTGTATTATAAACTATTGTATATTCATATTTCAGATGCATTTATCAGCTGAGAATCTTATTCTAATTGACCACTGGTCCATGAGAGACCATTTTCACCATTTTATTCCCCCTAGATAATATTTTAGGTTACATGAGCCCAAGAGTGGCTTAATATAACAGGAGAGGGAGTTACATGAAAATATAAAATGAGGTTTCAGTTTAGCATGTTTAGTATAACTATGGAGATATTACTTTAGGTTTTCTCAAAAGAGGAGAATACTCCTTACTTGTGTACTCTTATGTGATAGTATATGTTAAGAGAATGTTTCTGGATGTTTATTGTAACATGTTTACTTGAAGATGTCTTGCCAATGACCTCAATAAAAAATTATTTAAAAACATTTTTTCAATATTTAAACAACTGATATAATTTTTACAAATACATGTGCAAATAATTTTCAGGCTAATCTTTACTTTAAATACAACATTCAAGCAATTATTTATTTAGGCCTAGATTTGGAGTTTGGCGTTAGCCGGGAAAACCAGCGTTAGAGGCTCCAGATTGAGCTCGCATTCTATTGGCTGTTCCGATCAGCCAATAGAATGCGAGCTCAATCTGATTGGCTGATTGGATCAGCCAATCGGATTGAACTTGATTCTGATTGGCTGATTCCATCAGCCAATCAGAATATTCCTACCTTAATTCCGATTGGCTGATAGAATCCTATCAGCCAATCGGAATTCGAGGGACGCCATCTTGGATGACGTCCCTTAAAGGAACCGTCATTCGGCTAGTTGGCGTCGGGAGAAGAGGATGTTCTGCGTCGGATGGAAGATGATGGCTCCCGAAGAAAGAAGATTGAAGATGCCGTTGATAGAAGACTTCATCCGGATCATGGACCTCTTCAGCTCCCGCTTGGATGAAGACTTCATCCGGATCATGGACCTCTTCAGCTCCCGCTTGGATGAAGACTTCAGCCGGATCATGGACCTCTTCAGCCCCCCGCTTGGGCTTGGATCAGGACATCGGAGGAGCTCTTCAGGACGGATCGGTGAACCTGGTATGGTGAAGATAAGGTAGGAAGATCTTCAGGGGCTTAGTGTTAGGTTTATTTAAGGGGGGTTTGGGTTAGATTAGGGGTATGTGGGTGGTGGGTTGTAATGTTGGGGGGGGGGGGTTATTGTATGTTTTTTTTTTTTTTACAGGCAAAAGAGCTGAACTTCTTGGGGCATGCCCCGCAAAGGGCCCTGTTCAGGGCTGGTAAGGTAAAAGAGCTTTGAACTTTAGTAATTTAGAATAGGGTAGGGCATTTTTTATTTTGGGGGTCTTAGTTATTTTATTAGGGGGCTTAGAGTAGGTGTAATTAGTTTAAAATTGTTGTAATATTTTTCTTATGTTTGTAATTATTTTTTTATTTTTTGTAACTTAGTTCTTTTTTATTTTTTGTACTTTAGTTAGTTTATTTCATTGTAGTTATTTGTAGGAATTGTATTTAATTTATTTATTGATAGTGTAGTGTTAGGTTTAATTGTAGGTAATTGTATGTATTTTATTTAATTAATTTAATGATAGTATAGTGTTAGGTTTAATTGTAACTTAGGTTAGGATTTATTTTACAGGTAATTTTGTAATTATTTTAACTAGGTAGCTATTAAATAGTTCTTAACTATTTAATAGCTATTGTACCTGGTTAAAATAATTACAAAGTTGCCTGTCAAATAAATATTAATCCTAAAATAGCTATAATATAATTATAATTTATATTGTAGCTATATTAGGATTTATTTTACAGGTAAGTATTTATCTTTAAATAGGAATAATTTATTTAATAAGAGTTCATTTATTTCGTTAGATTTAAATTATATTTAATTTAGGGGGGTGTTAGTGTTAGGGTTAGATTTAGCTTTAGGGGTTAATACATTTATTAGAATAGCGGTGAGCTCCAGTCGGCAGATTAGGGGTTAATTATTGAAGTTAGGTGTCGGCGATGTTAGGGAGGGCAGATTAGGGGTTAATACTATTTATTATAGGGTTAGTGAGGCGGATTAGGGGTTAATAACTTTATTATAGTAGCGCTCAGGTCCGCTCGGCAGATTAGGGGTTAATAAGTGTAGGCAGGTGGAGGCGACGTTGTGGGGGGCAGATTAGGGGTTAATAAATATAATATAGGGGTCGGCGGTGTTAGGGGCAGCAGATTAGGGGTACATAGGGATAATGTAAGTAGCGGCGGTTTACGGAGCGGCAGATTAGGGGTTAATAATAATATGCAGGGGTCAGCGATATCGGGGGCGGCAGATTAGGGGTTAATAAGTGTAAGGTTAGGGGTGTTTAGACTCGGGGTACATGTTAGAGTGTTAGGTGCAGACGTAGGAAGTGTTTCCGCATAGCAAACAATGGGGCTGCGTTAGGAGCTGAACGCGGCTTTTTTGCAGGTGTTAGGTTTTTTTTCAGCTCAAACAGCCCCATTGTTTTCTATGGGAGAATCGTGCACGAGCACGTTTTTGAGGCTGGCCGCTTGCGTAAGCAACTCTGGTATCGAGAGTTGAAGCTGCGTTAAATATGCTCTACGCTCCTTTTTTGGAGCCTAACGCAGCCTTTATGTGGACTCTCAATACCAGAGTTATTTTTATGGTGCGGCCAGAAAAAAGCCGGCGTTAGCTACGCGGGTCTTTACCGACAAAACTCCAAATCTAGGCCTTAGTGTTTAATGTCCCTTTAATAAGATAAAGTCACCTAAACCCTATAAAACCTCACATTAGTTTTAATATAATATTATACGACTTGTCTCTAATTTGCAGTAGTCTTGCAGTACCATACTTATTTTTTTTTTTTATAATATTTGCATGAACAATATCCAGGAAAACAATACTAATATAATTTTTTATTAAAAAAACGTACAGTTTAGTGCTTCTATGTTTTTTAGTTTGAACATTATAGTATATAACTCATTATGAAAAAAACGAATAACATAAAGGTTAAAAGGTCCCAAATCCCAAAATATCTTCATTTAGAACATTGCGCTGACAAGTTTATTTTGTCAAAATGATTTAGTAAACCACAAGCTGAACTAATCATCATCAGAACCACCTCAGACTGTTTTTATAGCTGAACTTCCTAAGTACATAACTGTGTTTGCAGTATGATATATAAGCCCTGTCTAAAATGTCATCACTTCTCCATATATGACCTGCTACCAACACTTGTTGCTGCAGTTTGCTTTTGTGACAAATGATTAAGTATTTGGAAGTATTACTGACGCAATGTAGAAGTTAAAATGTAGTGTCCACATTTTCATTTACCAGCATTTGCAAATTATTTTGAACATATGCACCTTTGAATTAAAACATCAGTATTTTCTATGCAAATTGTAACTTAAAGGGATATAAATCCCAAAAATTTTCTTTTGTGATTCAGACAGAGCGTACCATTATAAAAAAGTTTCCAATTTACTTTGTTCCCATGGTATTCTGTGTTGAAGAGATACCTAGGTAGGCATCTGGAGCACTGCATGGTGGGAAATAGTGCTGCCATCTAGTGTTCTTGCAAATGGATAACATTCTTGCCAAACTACTGCCATAAAGTGCTCCAGAAATGGGCTGACTCTTCAAAAAAAGATACCAAGAGTACAAAGAAAATTTGATAACTGAAGTAAATTATAAAGTTGTTTAAAATCGCATGCTGAATCATGAAAGAAAAGTATTGGGTTTCATACCCCTTTAACAGTATGATGACAGATCCTGTATGCTGATTTTACAGAAGAAGGCTGACCCATCAAATTTGCTGGCCTTTATTTTGATGCTGATCATGTTTAGGGTAAAATCTGCGTTTCTCGCTTACAGTTTAAACACAGTTGTACCTAAATTGAACCAATGTATATATAGAAAAACCTATATTTCTACAGTTCCTTCCAGCAAGCTCCAATTGAGTGAATGTTCCACTATTTTATGCAAATCTGATATCCTTTGAAATGAGAAATATGTATTGCCCCAAAACACTTTGGCCCAGATTATAAGTGGCAAGCTAATGCCAGCGCAGGAGATGATAGCAATATCGATGGACTGAGCTAAAATGAGTGCACAAATTGATATTACAATCCATGGTAAAACAGATTTACTAGAGAAGGTTTTGCGTGGCCAACAATGCTCGAGTGCCCCAATTACTTTCAATGGTTATCACGACTGAGATAAATGTTGCTCATATTACAAGTTGAAAGTTATAGGTTGTAGTCCAGCGAAAGCCCAATTATCGGTAGAAGAATTAGTGCGGCCTGAGACCTGTAAGGTTTAAAAAAAATGTTTCACAAAACACATATAAAACATATTAAAATAAAGCATAACGTCTTCTTACTGGCTGGGTCCCCTCCTCCACAGGGTTTTGAAAGGTTATTACTGATAATAATATATTATGCTTAATTTGTGCTTTTGTATATGAGGTATGTGTAACCATGTTCAATGACTTAAAATTTAGCAGAGATGGAATTCTTTGTCAAATGTAAATTATACACTGTAAAACTCAATAAAAACTTTTGTTCATTAAAAAAAAAAAAATAAAGCATAACACTCATATATATACAATTAATAAAAAAAACGTTTATATTGAAACAAGTATTTTAAAAGAGTTAACAAGAGATATGGAAGTCAATCTATCAATGGCCCCTGATGCCCCTGTTTCCGTGCGAGCATTCAGGCTCGCTGGAAACAGCAGTTATGAAGCAGCAGTCTTAAAACCTCTGCTCCTTAACTGGCCCACCTGCTCTGAGGCTGCGGATATCAATCCACCCTATCTCATACGATCGGGGCTGATTGACACCCCCTGCTAGCAGCCGTGAATCTGCAGTGGGCGGCATTGCACAAGCAGTTCAACTCGATGTCTGTCGGACATGATTTGCTGAGCGGATCATGTCGGACAGACCGATGATAAATCAGCCCCATGGTATATGGCAAGGTGTTGGACTGGAAAGTCAAAAACGTCAACGTTTTTAATTGATAATAAATAAAAAGGAATCTTTTATATAAAGACCCAAGCGTGCCCTTCAATAATTGAATTTTTCAAGGATATAAAATAATAATGCACCTGGCACAAAGAAGAATTATACAGATATGTATAGAAATATATATTTAAAAATAAAAATAATATTTTCTTCTAACTGAGATAGCTCAGTCCTGATATCCGAAGTTCTGAAGTTAGCTCACCTGAGTCTTTTACTCGCAAAATATCTTTTTACTTTCAACTTGTAATACCAGAGCTAACATGAGTGCGCTAATGTTTTACCTTGAGCGAAGTTAGCGCTCATGAGTTATAAAAATGTATTGCTCCACTTGTAATCCAGGCCTCTGACAATAAAATGAATGGCAATGAATATTGTCCGTGCCTAAATAAATGCCCAATAATGCACCAGTGGCCTTTTTTTTTTTTGGACAGTTTTTACTTATTAAGATGTATTGCGCTCTACAAATAACTGATAATAATAACAATTGCCATTAACACTTCATAATAATTCACTAAAAAAACACTTTAAAAATAATATTTTATTTCATATTAAGTCATTGAGTTTAATATATAATTAGAAAGAGAAATGTCACTTACAATGTCAGCTGCAACTTGTGACATATGAACCAACAATACTTTTTTATAAAAAAATAAAAAAAATACCTGGTATGTGCAATAAGAATTTCTCAGGGTCATTTCTCTTCATCGGAGTAGCAATGCAGCTCTTTTGAATAGCTTTCACATTCTTCTTCAGTAAGACCTTTGTATAGTTATTTTAAATTCAACTTGGCTCACTTACAAAGACAAGTACCTCCTTTTAAGTTTCCAGTTTTCTTTTTCTGTTCTTTGTTGGCATCGTGTACGTTTTGTAAGCCTCATATTGTGCTGCGCTCAAGTAACAGAGTAAAAACATTGTGCATAGAGTACGGAACATATCGTTCTATGCACATTTGCTTTAGATTCCAGCACATTTGCAATCAATTTAATGTTTAAAGAGTAGATGATTTATTATAAAGACAAATGTATTTTTTTATGAGTTTAATTATCACTTACTGGAACATAAATGTGATTTTCTTTTTTCTTTTGAGAATTTCACCATGACAAAGATTATTAATTCAACCGTTTTGTTTGACATAATGTCAATGTTATGGAATCATGTGGCTTTGATTAGTGCGAGGATGTGCAAAAATGTAATTTATTCAAGTTAAATTCATTTTATGATATTATTAATACATTTGTTATAGGGGTAAACAAGAAAATAGATTGATAAAAAAAATAATGAAAAATAAATAAAATAAATATAGATAGTACAGACTAAACAAAACAAATTTATGTGGAGGAATAGAGCATTGCTCTGAAGAGTTTATAATCTACATCTATAAGTGGATCACACACACACACACACACACACAGAAGTGACAAAACACCCCTACTTTAAAGGGACAGTCTAGGCCAAAATAAACTTTCATGATTCAGATAGAGCATGTAATTTTAAACAATTTTCCAATTTACTTTTATCACCAAGTTTGCTTTGTTCTCTTGGTATTCTTAGTTGAAAGCTTAACCTAGGAGGTTCATATGCTAATTTCTTAGACCTTGAAGCCCACCTCTTTCAGATTGCATTTTAACAGTTTTTCACCACTAGAGGGTGTTAGTTCACATATTTCATATAGATAACACTGTGCTCGTGCACGTGAAGTAATCTGGGAGCAGGCACTGATTGGCTAGACTGCAAGTCTGTCAAAAGAACTGAAAAAAGGGGCAGTTTGCAGAGGCTTTGATACAAGATAATCACAGAGGTTAAAAGTATATTATTATAACTGTGTTGGTTATGCAAAACTAGGAAATGGGTAATAAAGGGATTATCTATCTTTTAAAACAATACAAATTCTGGTGTAGACTGTCCCTTTAACATGCTACCCTCCTCCATGCCTCTGTATTACGCTAGCTCACCCTGTTCACTACATACAGAGTGATCCCTTCTCTGCAATTAGAACATTTATCTCTGTCCACATCTAATATATATATATATGTGTGTGTGTGTGTGTGTTTCTGGCAGTTATATTAGTAATTAATTTTTTAGTTGACGTTTATGTTAAATTGTATAGTTTTGTTTCAATAAATAAAGTTTACAGAAATTTGCCGACTTTTTAAAAAAAATATATGGTTCTTAATTTGAACAGGTTGTCTACCCCTTTATAACAATTCATATATAGGTAAGCATAACATTCATTATCAAAATGATGACTTTATGAGTTAGGTAGTTATAGCATGCGTTAAACTCACAAACATTTAGACAAGGGTCTACTCCCTATAAATAACCCAATTTTCTTTATCTGTCCTGATATGAGCACTGTGAAGCCTATTAATAAAATGACCTTTACAGTCATATGTAAAACTAGACGAGCTAGAATAGATGATCTAATATACATTAATAATATTGTTTAACATATACTAATGGGGCCATTATTAGCTGCACACTTAAAGGGACACTAAACACCTTGATATTTGTATATACAATGTTTAGTTATAATTAATGAAACATGCAGTTTAATTTCATGTCATTTATCTCTGAAAATTGAGCAATTTCTAACTCTCAGAACTTGAAATGCACCTTGCTGACTTCTCAAGACTACTCTGCTGCATATCTGTGCCTAATTGGTTTTATCAGATAACAACTGCAAAGTAATGCATTTTATAATAACTCTATGACAGTGGTTAGCTTTGTTGTCTGAGGACTAAAGCCCATATTGGCTTCTCCAAAAAAGGCAAATGGTGGTTGGAGTTTGGCAATTGAAAAATAATTGCAGTAAAAAGGATTTTAATTTGTTTTAAAATTGGCTGATATGTTCTAAGTCAGTGTTCCTCAACCGTGACCCTCAAATACCCCCTACAGGCCAGGTTTTCATTATAACTGAACTTGAGCACAGGTGAAATAGTCAGCTGATCAGTAACCATGGTAACTAACCTGCTTTCACCCATCAGCTGATTATTTCACCTGTGCACTAGTTCAGCTATAGTGAAAATATGGCCTGTTACTTGAGGACCGCAGTTGAGAAACAATGTTCTAAAGCAATGATAAACAATAATGTACATAAATATTGCAAAAATACTATGTCAATTACAGAGCACCGGCAGTTTGTGTGAAGGTCCTAATTTAGGCGATTGGTCCTGCTATCTATTCTTCATCTATTTATGCCCTGATTTATTTCAATGAAACCAGGGACTGTTCAAGCCTTCACCAAGAATTCTTATATTTCAGCACAGACCACTCATCTGTACCTCAGAGTGCCAAGTTTGTACCTAAACCATCCACCTCTGAAATAATAGTGCTAGACGTGCGAACGGGTCAAACTTTTCAGTTTGCCGGATTCCTTTGTTATGAATATTCAAAATACTTCATATTTTGAATATTAGGCGCCCACGTTGTCGGGTAATCTTCTTGTTCTAAACAAAACAAATACCGGCCATTCGTGGAACATTTACATCCGTTTTCATTAAATGACTGTACATGTTCCACAGCTACAGGTTATAAAGTTTACCTGTAGCGACTAAAATACTTACCTAAGCTAGCTTGAGAGCCGCGCTAACCTGCTCTTCTTCTACACAGAGCTCTGGACGCACTTACAGGAGGCTTAGAGCAGCGACTCCCAGGGTCTGTAGTAAAGGACCTTCTGCTTTAAATGGATATTAAACCCAATGTTTTTCTTTCATGATTAGAAAGAGTATGCAATTTTAAACAACTTTCTAATTTACTTATATTATCTAATTTGCTTCATTCTCTTGATATTATTTGCAGGAAAGCATATCTAGATAGGTTCAGTAGCTGCTGATTGGTGGCTGCACATAGATGCCTCATGTTATTGGCTCACTCATGTGCATTGCTATTTCTTCAACAATGCATATCTTAAAAATGAAGCAAATTATATAATAGAAGTAAATTGGAAAAGTATTTAAAATTGTATTCTCTACCTGAATCATGAAAGAAAAATGTTGGGTTTAGTGTCCCTTTAAGCCTTTTGTTAGTGTGGCCGAGGGCTTTCTAAATTAGAGGAGCAGGAAGTGAATGAATACTGCAGAATTCTGCATTTTTCCTTTGTTTTCTTTAAATTTTGTGAGTACCTATCTGGGGGTTAGACTTAGGCTTTTTTTTTTGGGGGGGGGGGTAGTTTTTTTTAGATTAGGGATTTAATGGGCCTTTGAAAAAGAGCTGAATGCCCTTTTAAGGGCAGTAAAAGAGCTGAATAATAGTTTAGGATTTTTTAGTGTTAGTTTTTTTTTATTTTGGGGGGTTTGGTGGGTGGGGTTTTTTACTGTTAGAGGGGGGACTCAGTATTTTTAAAGGTAAAAGAGCTGTTTAACTTAGGGCAATGCCCTACAAAATGCCCTTTTAAGGGCTATTGGTAGTTTAGCATTAAATTAGGGGGTGTTTTTATTTTGGGGGGCTTTTATTTTCATAGGGATTACGTTTAATTTTTTTATTTTTTGATAATTTGGTTTATTATTCTATGTAATGTTAGAATTTTTTATTTTTTGTAATCTTAGATTAATTTAATGTTAGACTTTTTTATTTTTAAGTAATGTTAGCTTTTTTATTTTAATTGTTACTAACTTAGTATTGTTTAATTCAGGTAATTGGGGTTAAATTAGGGGGTGTTAGGTTAGGGGGCTTAGTAATTTAATTAGTTATTTGCGTTGTGGGGGTTTGGTGGTTTAGGGGTTAATAGTTTTATTAGGATTATTGCGTTGTGTGAGTTTGGCGGTTTAGGGGTTAATAGTTTTATTAGGATCATTGCGTTGTGTGGGTTTGGCAGATTAGGGGTTAATAGATATATAAGGTTTGTTGCGATGTGGGTTAATGGCGGTTTAGGGGTTAATAGTTTTAATAGATACTTTGGGATGTGAGTGAATGGCAGATTAGGGGTTAATAGTTTAATTAGGCATATAGCGTTGTAGGGGGGTGTCGGTTTAGCGGTTAATACATTTATTATTAGTTCCATTGTGGGTTTGATGGCGGATATAGGGGTTTTATGTGTCGGGTTTATTTTTGGGAGGCGGGTTAGACTTTTACGGGAGATTTGACATTTTTTTTATTTTCATAGGCGCCGTTAGTTTCTAAAGTGCCGTAAGTCAATGGGGACTCCATAAATTTATATTTACGCTCATTTCTGGACATCGCTAGTTTATCCGATTTACGGCACTTTATCAACTTCCAGCGCCGTATATGTGATACCCCGATGTGCAAAGTGAAATTACGGGTGGCGTGGATTTCAGCAGTTGCGCTGAAGCTTGCACCGCATATGTAATCTCACCCCTAATGCCTATATTTCATCTTGCCTCCCCAGCTTATTAAGACTGTTATAAAATTTGACCAGTCAGTTGTATCTTGACTATAATTGTTATGGTTTATATTCAATTCTTATGTACTTAACAGTGATTTCTCCTATCTGTGACATCTCATACTGTACTATTGCATTATTGTTTTGTACGATCCTAAATGCTCTAATAAAAAAGTAGCGTTAACCTCATATTTCACCTCCACAGACTTTTAGTACCTGGTTATTATAAAATTTTTGGGATACATTTAATAATTTACTATATTTACATTTAAATGTTAGTTAACATTATAACTCATGGGTTTAACATACCCCACCTTATTCATATCTAGAGGAGTTTTGTACATATCTGCATCTGTGTAAACATTCCACTTCTCCCAATCTAGATCACACATAGGCCTAGAGTTATTAAGCTGTGGAGGCAGCTGTGATACAGGTTTGCTCTTGTAAACCTTTAAACTGGTAGTTAAGAAGCAGCAATCATTAAAACTGAAAAAACATGCAAAGCACCAAAGTATGCCATGAACTAGTCCTAAAGCCTGTGTACATGGGCCAAAATCCCCATCCACTTAGATCCTCTCTCTCTCCCTCCTTCTCCATCCCTGTCGCTCTCAACTCTTTTTTTTTTTCTGTAGTGCAGCGGTCCCACCCGCTTCAACCACCCCCGTGCCCCCCCTTGTGCGAGCCGCTCCCTCTCTGCTGTCTGATCCTCACTGACTGTTCCTTACTTATGGCCAGGTATGTTTGTCTCGTGCTGCAGTCTCTACTGCACATGAATGCATGGGACAAACATACCTGGCCTTTTATAATATAGGATGCTTGTTAAAGGCACATTCTAATGCAAAAATGGCATAGTTTTTAATTTACTTTATTTATCTATTAAGGGTTCGATTTTAAGTGTTGTGCTAATTATATTATTATATTGAAATATCTCACCCATGCTAACTTCCATTCATATTACAAGTTGAAAGTAAGCACGACTGCACAAGTACAAATTAAATTTGCGCTCATCGGGTTAGCGCAACTCAAGCCTTCATGTAAAGGGTTAGTGTAAATTAAAAGTTGCACCAAACAGAACATAAATATAATTAAAATAAACTCCTATATACAATTCCAGCGCTACAAAATTTTGTGGCGGTATACAAATAAATGCTAATAATAATAATATCTAAAAAAAAATATTCACAAAAATAAAAATGTATATGTCAAGGTATTTATGTGGAAAGGGTTATAATGGATATATACATAATGTCTAAATATGTACGTATAAATATAAGTGTGTGTGTATACATGTGAATTTATGTGTTTATATGTGTATATATGTATATACATAAATTTTAGTAGTCCAGTATTTGAATATCAAAATAACAAGATTATTGCAGTATTTTTATTGGACTAACATTATATGATAAAAGACAAATTTTCGAGAGAGTGTCCTCACTTATTCAGGTTTGATTAGTATTGCTTCAGACCTAAGGAAGAGAGGACACTCTATGGAAAGCTTGTCTTTAATTATATAATGTTAGTACAATAAAAATGTATCACTGCATACTGCAATACTAGTGTTATTTTGTATATACATACATATATGCACATATCAACACATACATACACATGTATACACATATATACATATGTATATATACTTTGGAGCCCTTTCCAATCAAATACCTGAAAACATGAAAAAACTTTTTTAATCAATTGTAATATTTAGCAAGGTGTTTTTTATTTATTTATTTATATATATATATATATATATATATATATATATATATCCTCCATGTGTATCTACACTCACAATGTCCATAAGTCGCCAACCAGGGTGCTAGGTCAATAATATTCACAGTCAATTTCAACATAGGACTGCATTCACTGGGTTTTCAGAAAAAATACTTATTTATTGTGGTAACGTTTCGAAGTCCACAGACCCCTTCCTCAGATCAGAACAAACATGCAAATGAACACAGTGAACTATAAATACATTAAGCCCCACCCACCAAAACATCCAGTGTGAATTGTGCCAAAACCGGGGTTGTCATAGCGACAGCCCCCATATCAAACAGTGTTGCCATACTACTAATTTAAAAAAAATCTATTTAAAATCAGGCATCAAAAATATATCAATGTAAATACATATGTTTCGATAGCAGAACAATTGTATCATCGAGTGTTAATGAGATAATCTAACAAAAGATTCCATGTGATAAGTCATTAGTTCATAAGAGAAACAAAACATCTGTTACCATCTGTTAGAAAAGTTTAACAGATGGTAACACTGGATGTTTTGGTGGGTGGGGCTTAATGTATTTATAGTTCACTGTGTTCACTTGCATGTTTGTTCTGGTCTGAGGAAGGGGTCTGTGGACTCCAAAACGTTACCACAATAAATAAGTATTTTTTCTGAAAACCCAGTGAGTGCAGTCCTATGTTGAAATTGACTATATATATATATATATATATATATATATATATATATATATATATATATATATATACACATTTTATAAAAATATATAAAACATTTTCTTCTATGTGAAAAACATTGAAATGTAAAATATCCATAACTATCTTCAGGTTAGCACAATTGATCTAACGCGGTGTCAGTTTGCACGCGAACAATGTGTTCGTTTTTTTTTCAGTTTCACGCTAAATTGTAGTCTATGGGTAGAAATTAACGTGGTCGTGATACTCAAAATCTTGAAGTTAGTGTGCATCTGCATTAAAGGGATAGTCTACTCCAGAATTGTTATTGTTAAAAAAGATAGATAATCCCTTTATTACCCATTCCCCTGTTTTTTAAGGGCTTAGAAATTAGCATATGAATCTACCTAGGTTTAGCTTTCAACATAGAATACCAAAAGAACAAAGCAAATTTGATGATAAACATGAAACCCACATTTTTTCTTTCATGATTTAGGTAGGACATACAATTTTAAACAACTTTCGAGTTTACTGCTATTATCAAATTTGCTTCATTCCCTTTATATGCTTAGTTGAAGGAGCAGCTATGCACAACTGGTTTCTAACTGAACACATGGGTAAGCCAATGACAGTCGATATATATATGCAGCCACCAATCAGCAGCTAGAACCTAGGTTCTTTGCTGCTCCTGGGCTTTCCTAGATAAACCTTTCAGCAAAGGATAACAAGAGAAGGAAGCAAATTAAAGTAGTAAATTGAAAAGTTGTTTAAAATTTGTATTCTCTATCTGAATCATGAAAGACATTTTTTGGGTTTCATGTTCCTTTAAGGACCGGGCATTTCAGACAAAATTGTCCTCAAAAGACTACATTTGAACAGGAATAGAGCCTTTTTTATATTTACCTATCAAAACTATATATTTTCTTTTAGTAGATAACCCAAAGTATTGATCTAGGCCAATTTTGGTATATTTCATACCACCATTTCACTGCCAAATGTGATCAAATACAAAACTTTTTCACAATTTTAGGTTTCTCACTGAAATTATTTACAAACAGCTTGTGCAATCATGGCACAAATGGTTGTAAATGCTTCTCTGGGATCCCTTTTGTTCAGAAATAGCAGACATATATGGCTTTGGCGTTGCTTTTTGGTAATTAGAAGGCCGCTAAATGCCGCTGCGCACCACACTTGTATTATGCCCAGCAGTGAAGGGCTTAATTAGGTAGATTGTAGGATTAATTTTACCTTTATTTTAGAGATTAGCCTCCCACCTGACACATCCCACCCCCTGATCCCTCACTAATCCCTCTCAAACAGCTCTCTTTCGTCCCCCACCCCACAATGGTTACCCCCATCTTAAGTACTGCCAGAACTGAACTGCCAGAACTAAAATAAAAAGCTTTTTATTTTGACTAGACTGTTCCTTTAACATTCTACTTTCAACTTGTAATACACATGCTAACCTGCGCTAAATAATGCAGCACTTGTAATCTGGCCTATAATGTATTAAATTGTAATATTATAGGTACCTTTTATGTGTGAAAGATTTCATAAAACATTAAAGGGACAGTCAAGTCCAAAATAAACTTTCATGATTTAAATAGGGCATGTAATTTTAAACAACTTTTCCAATTTACTTTTTTACCAATTTTGCTCTTGGTATTCTTTTTTTTTTTTTTTTTTTTTTTTTTGAGGTTTTTAGTAAAAATTACATTACAAATAAAATTTTGCCAATACAAACAGGTATAATAACAATTTTTGTACCATAATGAAACAATATACAACACGGTGACATATTGGTGAGAATATAGTCACCAAGTATAGTTATATAGGTACTACAATACAAACATATTCAGATAATAACCAGTAAACCAAGGAATGATAGGCACATACACCCTAAACCTCCTTTTATATATTTATATGAACCTCCTATGCTATTAATAGGCCCCTCTTGGGCCCACACGTAATATCCAGTATTGACGGAGGTAAACTAGAATGATATATAATTTTATGAACCTCCCAAGTAGTATATGGGCTACTTAAGAACCAATGCAATAGATCTTGAATGCTGGAGGTGAAAACACTAGAGTGATACACGGTCTCTTTTGGACCATGACACATAATGGGATAAATAAATAGCAGCTGGGAATGGATACTACTGTAGAATAGTCAACATGTATACATCCATTGAGGCAAAATGTGGTATTTGGGAAACAGCCCAAAAAAGGAGGGGGATTATAGGACAGCACACAAAATAGCTACTTATTTAGGAGTGACATTAAACACAATGCACCTAACTCCATATTACACGCCCATGATATAGTGAACTATGAGACCTTATTATTTGTGCATAGCAAAACACATGTGATGGTGGTGGAGGGACACTGAAGTATATGCACCTCTGAGTGTAAATTAGGCCCAGGTAGGCCACATATATAAAGTGTCCTAATGTAAAAGCTAGGCTAAAGAGAACTTGAGTTAACACGCTCTGACTATGATATTATATAAACCAGACATCTGCATAATGTACTTGTGGTGGTACGCAGGAGGGCTAATTATTTCCATGCTCATTAGGAGGTGCAGTATAACAATATATAAACAGTTAGGTGGTTTGGTACCAGCTTTAAGTTAGAGGCATATACATCCATAGAACAAACTTTATATCAATTAATAACATATTTCCCCTAAAACTATCAGACAAGATTGATCCACGAGGACCTTTCTGAACAGTAGAAGATATTGTTCAATTCGTCTTGAGGCTATTAGATAGATGTGAGGAACCTATCTAAAGTGAAAGGGAACATATACATCATGTTTTGAGCGATATTGTATTTGCTAATAGTTAAGGAGCTTATATGAAAACTCCTTACAGACAGAAGCTACTGGTTGGGAGAAAGGGATATATGTTATATGATTAGTAAGTGGAAGTTGCACGGTATTTGGGGGGACTGAAAACAAGTGTGCAAAAAGTAGGTAACCAAGTACCCTGTAGTGTAATGTCTTTCGCTGCAGCTTAATTTACCCCACACCTCTCCTCCATAATTGGTCAGTTCTGTTGGTATAGATCAATGAACACTGAGGCAGGTTGAAGGAAATCCACCGTGGATTGAGAAAGTTCAGCTGGCGGAGGGTGCCTAAACTAATAGAGATCCCAAATCGATTGAGTAGGTGATCCTCAGTGCTTCCATAGCTTCGCCATGGGTCTCCTCTTACCTTCTGCTCAGATTGGGTCTGGACGTCGTCATCTACCAGGAGGCCGGCCGCACCATCCCGGATTACACCTATAGAGTGCTCCAGTCGCAGACCATTCCTCTGCACAGCGGGTTCAGATCTAGCCAGCAAACGGCCACTCTCGATTTCCCATGTAGTTGAGGTAGGCTTCTGTTCAACTTGTATCTCTCTGGGTTGTAATTGCGAGTTCCCAGTGTGGTCCGTTGCGTGGATCGGGTGACATTCATCTGCTTGGGGTTTTGTATGCTTCCTGTCAATCTCTTTTCTCTCTGCCATCTTAATTATGCCAATGTCTCCCTCCATACGATGGGTTCTAGCCATCAGATCATCAAAGCAGTTACATATCTTTAAGTCGAGGTCCCTCAAGAGCGCTTGGATTAATGAGTAGTTTTCCTCCTCCATACTTGAGTTTGTCCCCTCAGTGCTACGTTTGCTGCTGTACCCCGAGTAGGGGGGTAGCTGTAGTTAATAGTTATAATGAGGGCATTCTCCAAAATCTTTAACAGTCCAATGAAGGGCTCAACGTAGGTTTACTTGTAAAATAAAGACATCAGACAACGCAGCAGGTTCTGCTGGAGCTTATAGCTTATTTGGTGAATATCAATGTCAAACCTATTTTGGGATGAACGACAGATCATCTAAATAAAGTGAGGAGCTCCCATGTTTTTTGTCTTAGCATGGCCGCTGCTCGGACACGCCCCTGCTCTTGGTATTTTTAGTTGAAAGATAAACCTAGGTAGGCTCATATGCTAATTTCTTAGACCTTGAAGGCCGCCTCTAATCTGAATGCATTTTTACAGTTTTATTTTACCACTAGAGGGCATTAGTTCATGTGTGTCATATAGATAACATTGAGCTCACGCACATGACGTTACCTAGGAGTCAGCACTGATTGGCTAAAGTGCAAGTCTGTCAAAAGAACTGAAATAAGGGGGCAGTTTGCAGGGAATATACAAGGTAATCACAGAGGTAAAATCTATATTAATATAACTGTATTGGTTATGCAAAACTGGGAAATGTGTAATAAAGGGATTATCTATCTTTTTAAACAACAAAAATTCTGGTGTTGACTGTCACTTTAACTATTCATATGATTGTATTGAATCAAAGCATCAATGTAGAGTATTAGATTCCATGCATTCTATACATTAAAAGGACATTTTAATTCATAAAATAGCTGCTCTAATTTGTCAGACCATGCTATTTTTTGCATTAGTGACTAGACTTTACTAAGTGTTTAACCCCCTGCAAATAATATAAAAACATAGGTATATTTCATCACTGAAGCCGCTGGTCAGACGATCAGGAGCAGCAGTCTCACAACCCCACCAATCATTAGCTGTGTCCATGGCAGGAGCTCCAAGGCACGTGGCTCCCAAGTTTACCTTTGTGTAAATCCTCTATGCTCTAATAAAGTACATTTTTGCATGAGGATGACCTTATAAACATCCATGAAATAAAGAGGGAGCATTTTGAAAGGGGAAAGTCTTACACGTGTCTGTGTTCACAATACAACATTTCCTCCATTTGTTTTGCATAGAGTTTACTAGATGAATTGCATCTCGAATAATATAAGCTATCTCTATTCTGTGTAATGATGTAAAAGAAATTGGAACCCGTAAACTGCCTCAGTAGAAGGACTGGCAACAGGTGTCTGAGAACTGCCAGTCATAGGTGCCCTTTTCTTTCTTTACATGTTGTCAGTGGTGTATGTAAACTTAGATATATGCTATGCTAAGAGCATTTTATAAAGTACACAGTGTAGACAAAACATTCCTTAATGTTAAGGACCACTGCAATAGCATAATCAATAAATGCGTAATAAAAAGACATTTAGGGGTAGATTTACCAAGCAGCGGATGCTGCTATCTACCCCCTACTTTCCGGCTCGCCGGAAATGTAAATGTAAGTGAAGAAGCAGCGGTCATAAGACCGCTGCTCCTTAACTCATCTGCCACCTCCGAAGTGGTGGACAGCAATCAGCCCGATATGATCTGGGTGATGGACACCCCTGGATTGGCCGCGAATGTGCAGGGGGCGGTATTGCACAAGCATTTCACTAGAAATGCTTGTGCAATGATAAATGCCGACAACGTATGCTGTTGGCAGTTATTGATGTAGAGCGAACATTCGACCCCTTGGTTTGAATTTCACATGAGTAGTAGATTTTTTTCCGACAAAATTCTAATTTATTTTATTTTCCTTCTCACTGCATCATGTGACAGCTATCAGCCAATCACAAAATGAATATTCAAATATTCTGTGAATCTTGCACATGCCAGAAGGAGCTGGTGTCTCAGAAAGGGTGCATATAAAAATATGTGCATATTTAAATAATGGATGGGAATTAAAAAGTTTGAAAATTGTGTGCCCTACCTGAATCATAAAAGTATCATTTTGACTTCTGGTTCTTGCTATTTCTGTTCCAATCAGCCAATAGAATGCAAGCTCAATCCTATTGGCTGATTGGATCAGCCAATAGGATTGAAGCTTAATCCTATTGGCTGATTGGATCAGCCAATAGGATTTTTTCACCTTTAATTCCGATTGGCTGATAGAATTCTATCAGCCAATCGGAATTCAAGGGACACCATCTTGGATGACGTCACTTAAAGGAGAATTCATTCTTCAGTCGCCGTGGAAAGAAGAGGATGCTCCGCGCCAGATGTCTTGAAGATGGAGCAGCTCCGTGCCTGATGGATGAAGATAGAAGATGCCGTCTGGATGAAGACTTCTGCCTGCTTGGATGAAGACTTCGGCCCACTTGGATGAAGACTTCTGCCAGCTTCGATGAGGACTTCTGCCGCTTCGTTGAGGATGGATATCAGGTCTTCAAAAACTGTAAGTGGATCTTTGGGGGTTAGTGTTAGGTTTTTTTAAGTGTTTATTGGGTGGGTTTTATTTTTAGATTAGGGCTTTTGGGCACCGAAAAAGAGCTAAATGCCCTTTTAAGGGCAATGCCCATCCAAATGCCCTTTTCAGGGCAATGGGGAGATTAGATTTTTTAGTTAGGATTTTATTTGGGTGGTTGGTTGTGTGGGTGGAGGGTTTTACTGTTGGGGGGTTGTTTGTATTTTTTTACAGGTAAAAGAGCTGATTTATTTGGGGCAATGCCCCGCAAAAGGCCCTTTTAAGGGCTATTGGTAGTTTAGTTTAGGCTAGGGTTTTTTTATTTGGGGGGGGGGGGGTTATTTTGATAGGGCTCTTAGATTAGGTGTAATTAGTTTAAATATCTGATCATTTATTTTTTATTTTGTGTAATTTAGTGGTTTTTTTTGTAATTTAGTTAATTGGATTTAATTAATGTAATTTATTTAATTGTAATGTAAGGTTAGGCGTTAGTGTAACTCAGGTTAGGTTTTATTTTACAGGTAAATTTGTATTTATTTTAGCTAGGTAGCTAGTAAATAGTTAATAACTATTTACTAACTAGTCTACCCAGTTAAAATAAATACAAACTTAGCTGTGAAATAAAAATAAAACCTAAGATAGATACAATGTAATTATTAGTTATATTGTAGCTATCTTAGGGTTTATTTTACAGGTAAGTATTTAGTTTTAAATAGGAATTAGTTAGTTAATGATAGGAATTTTTTATTAGATTTATTTTAATTATATTAAAGTTAGTGGGTGTTAGGGTTAGACTTAGTGTTCGGTTTAGAGGTTTATAACTTTAGTATAGTGGCGGCGACATTGGGGCAGCAGATTAGGGGTTAATAACAGTAATGTAGGTTGCGGCGATGTTAGGGACAGCAGATTAGAGGTTAATAATATTTAACTAGTGTTTGCGATGCGGGAGTACGGCGGTTTAGGGGTTAATATGTTTATTATAGTGGCGGGAATGTCCGGAGCGGCAAATTAGGGGTTAATACGTTTATTTTAGTGTTTGCAATGCGGGAGGGCCTTGGTTTAGGGGTTAATAGGTAGTTTATGGGTGTTAGTGTACTTTTTAGCACTTTAGTTATGAGTTTTATGTTACAGCTTTGTAGCGTAAAACCCATAACTACTGACTTTCCATTTACGGTATGGATCTTGACGGTATAGGCTGTACCGCTCACTTTTTGGCCTCCCAGGCAGACTCGTAATACTGGCGCTATGGAAGTCCCATTGAAAAAGGACTTTTTGAAAGCTGCAGTAGTTACGTTGCGTTACGGCCAAAAAAGTGTGCGGTGCAGCTAAACCTGCAAAACTCGTAATACCAGCAGTAGTGAAAAAGAGCCATAACAATGCTTTTTCACCCATACCGCAAAACTTGTAATCTAGACGTTAATTTGCTAGCCTCAATCAAAGTAATTTATTACTGGACTCAACTTGATATTCAAGTGAATAATTTCTTCTGGACTTTGCTTTGCTAACAAAGTGACAATGTTAAATTATATTAAAGCATGTATTTTGGATGTATATCTTTTAAATTTAATGCTTTTAAAGGTACATGAAACCCACATTTTTTCTTTCACTATAAAGATAGAGCATACAACTGTAAGCAAATTTCAAATTTACCTAATGTTTTTCATTTTCTTGGTATCCCTTGTTGAAAAGCATACCTAGAAAGGCTCAGGAGCTGCTGATTGGTGGCTTCACATTTCACATATATGCTTCATGTTATTGGCTCCCCCATTTGCATTGCTGTTTCTTCAACAAAGAATACCAAGAGAATTAAGCAAATTAGATAATAGAAGCAAATTGAAACATTGTTTAAAATGGTATTCTTTATCTGAATCATGTAAGAAAATTATGGGTTTCATATCCCTTTAAAGTGAATGTCAATTTTCACTGTTTTGATGCCTCCAAATAATTTGTTTTTTGTCTATTAGATAAACCGCCACTTATAAAAATAAAAAAATGATTTTGTATATATTTATATTACAAACTTGATGCCGTTTGCTTGCCCAACTCATCCCGGCCGTTACTTCCTACTTCTCCTCAGTGTGATGTAAAGAGCAGTCCCACCCGCTCTATACGTATCCTTGAAGCACGCTCCCATCAAGTTCTGCAACAGCGCATGAGCAGTATGTGTGTGTACTACATAGTATTCAATGAATGAATACATTGATTGAATACTATTGTGTCATGAACGTAAACGCGTTCATGACACAATAGAAAATGACGGCTTTAACGCATGCGCATTAGGAGAGTGTGATGTTTTTAAAACAGGGTTTGTCCCCCGGGGGGGGGGGGGGAATCAATGATTGGTCAAAATTATGGATCCGAATCTGTCACTCAAATAGCAAAGATGGCGAGCGTATGAACTTTACTGTGATCGAGGAGATTAAAAGGTACTTTTTAGACAAAAGCAAGTATTTCATATAAAATGATGAATTTAAGTTAATCTATTTTTCAATGTTGATTACTGTGGCGTTCAGTGAATCGACTGACTTTACCTTCACTTTAACTGCGGATATACTATGGGCTAGATTACAAGCATGCAAGTGATATTAGCGCTTCACTTTGTAATGCCAGCGCACGATAATGTGCACTGGTATTACAAGTAAATTGCATTGCTAGAAAGCATTGCGCTCATGAGAGTGCACTTCCATAGGCTCCTATGGGAGCCTCATTCTGACGCTGTCAGAGACGGTATCAGGACCTCGTGCAGCGAAGGGGGTTAAGTAGCACAGCGATGGGCAGAATTTTTAAATATATATGTATATAATCATATACATATATACAGTATTTACATTGTGGTCTTTGAGAACACACAGTTTCCATAGAGTGCAATGTAAAGGCACTTTTCAGTGCCGTTTATTTTAAAACACCCCACTCCCACCAACTTTAAAACCCCCAAAAAGTTATTTTATTAAAAAAAAGTACATTAAAAGAAAAAAATATATTGCCCTCTATTTTGAGGGCATTTGGGTGCACTTTTAGAAAATTAACCAGAAATATTGTAATGGCTGGTTAATTATCATGATCCCGTAAACGGGAAAATTTAGCTCCACTTGTAATCTAGTCCCATGCGTGTGTGAATCTGAATTAGTCATTAGATCCCTTGTCTAATGAGCTTGAGAAACTTTTTTTTTTTTCTTTAAATTTTATCATGATCATTTAAGAAACTTATTGGCTCTATTTGTCGTTTTTCAACTCATTGAATGGTATTTAATAATATTTATAGGGATGCAACATTTTTTTTTCTTAGTTTAAATGCAAAATCAAAGAACTGTAGGCAATATAAGGATAATTTTCATATATGTGTTACATCTGTTAAGGATATAGTGTTCTTGAAAAGTAGCCGGAATATTTATGTTGAAGAGGGTGCTATGTTCCTATCCTGTGCTTATAAAAGACATGATTTATATTTGAACACACTATTAAAGTGAAAAATAAGGAACAGTAAATCAGAATTCTGTAGTGTTGTGTAATATGTTTTGGCTAAGTCATAATTTTATGTTTCTTAGCCATCTGGGTGTATTTTTATGCAGCCAATTTAAATTAAATAACAGTAAACATTGCAAAAACCTTATAGAATGAGTTTGCGTTTGGGACGGTTGGTTCAGTAAAAGGGGTAAATATGTTTTCATAAGGCAGGCAAATATCCCTAATTATATATAAATATTAGCTAAGATTCTGGATTTTTTTTTAGTGACATTTTTTGCGGGTCATTTTGAAATGAAATTTTAAATTAGGTTGTTAAACTAAAGCGCCAGCTCATTTGACATATTTTGATTAACTGGAGAATAAATCAATTCTTAAAGTTTTATTATATATTGCATTACAAATTAGCTGCAGAGAAAGAAAAAGTTACACTTTTAAAATGTCTCGAATAAATTTGTTTATTTTGCTCTTCATATAACATCACCTAATGATAAGTTAAAAATCCAGTAATAAAAAAAGACGTGCTAACCCGGCGCGTGTTAACAATTGCACTCTAACGATCGTGTTTACTTTCAACTTGTAATACGAGCAAAAAACCCAAGGTCAGTCTAGCCCCCAAATACCAGGCAATTCTCCTCTAAACAAGGGAAATGACAACCCCAGATAATTGTTTCAGCCTCCTTTTGGCCTCGTCAGTGAGGTGCAGCCATATCCCTCTAAGCACATTGGGCAAGGAGTCTACGTCTGGTTTCCCCATCATCCTTAGGGAGACTTTCCCCAGGGTCATAATACAAATACAAACAGAAAGAGGAGCAGTCTGCCAGGAATGAACAACAACTCTGTGACTTATTCTATGGCTCGGTTACCACCTGGGAGCAGCTTCTTTTAGCCCAATTGTCCTATTCACAGAGGAAAACTCTCCTGAAGTACATCAGTCTGATCCCACCTAACAAGATCAGTCCAGCCTCAAAATACCAGGCAAATCTCCTCTGAACAAGGGAACCAAGAACAAAACCTTGGGGGACACTGGTTGATAATGGAGAAGACAAAGACACTGTAGGAACAATAGTTTTATGAAACAAAAAGCATGAGAGTGTCTGCAAGCAAAGGCGAATCAACAGTATCAAAAGGCAACTGAGATGCCTGGCAGGAAAGGTTAACAGATCTGTCTAGTAGGCTAATCTGCAAGTGATTGGGTGCCATAGGAATGGCAGTCCCTTCATAGGATAGAGCAGGGGTCAGCAACCTTGGCTCTCCTGATGTTTTGGAACTACATTTCCCATGATGCTCAGACAACCTAAAGAATGTCTTAGCATCATGGGAAATGTAGTTCCAAAACATCTGGAGAGCCAAGGTTGCTGACCCCTGGAGGATAGAAGCCTGACTGGAGACAGTTGAATTGGAAATTAGAGTCAAGAAAACCATATAACTGTGCAGTCATAGGGGACGATTTATCAAATGTCTGGCGGACATGATCTGCTGTAGCGCTCATGTCCGCCAGACATCGGTAAATGCCGACAGCATACGCTGTCAGCATTTATCATTGCACAAGCAGTTCTGGTGAACTGCTTGTGCAATGCCGCCCCCTGCAGATTCACGGCCAATCAGCTGCTAGCAGGGGGTGTCAATCAACCCGATTGTATGAAATCGTGTGGATTGATGTCCACAGCCTCAGAGGCAGAGGACGAGTTAAGGAGCAGCGGTCTGAAGACCGCTGCTTCTTAACTCCTGTTTCTGGCGAGCTTGAAGGCTTGTGTGGTAACAGGGGTATACAGCCCCATTCGGGACGTGATAAATCGGCCCCATAGACTATACTTTCAGGTATCATGAAGGCAAAAGGAAGGAAAGAAGCTGGGGGAAAAGTTGGGAGGAAAGGTTGGTTAAGTGATGCCTTCTTTAGAATTGCTGTAAATAAATCACGTTGTAAGGAAAAAGAGAATGGTACCAGACTGTATGGAAACAGTTTAAGGATATAAATTAGTGCAGGAAAAAGCATGGATGAGATCACTTTAAGAAGATAAGTGGGATGAAATCAAGTGGGCATGTTGCAACATAAAATACCACTTTATCAATTACTGCTCAAATTTAAAGTGACACTAACAGGAAGTGCATGTTGTGTCCTGATAGTCTAATTCTCACTGAATTATAGAGACAATGCACACAGACAAAAGTTGGTCTATTTATTAAAAACAGAGAAAATGTTGAGTGTCATTTCTCATTAAGTGGTAAATCCTGGGAAATTATATTGTATGAGGGACTAGGAGTGTGAGGGCAGAAATCCAAGCTATGAGGGTTGGTTACAGATGCGAGTTTACATTGTAAATGGACAGATCATAGCTGCAAGAAGAGGGCATAATCTTTAAGTGGAGGAAATCAGAATCAGAGTAAGTCCTTCTCTCTTACCAAATCTGATATTTGGTAAGGCCAATGAGCCCAGGTTAGGTTCAAAACTGACTATAATATCATATAGTTGTTACCTTGTCTAAAGATCACGCAACTCACCACTCATGGACTTTAAGATTTCCACATTTATGGGAGTTATTAGTTATTAGTTTCATGAATGTATTTGACTAATTCAAAGCCAATGCCTGTAGTCTTGATAAAGTCAAGTCTTTAAAGGTCCATTATAGTTGAAACATTAGTTGCTCTAATTTGTTAGGACATTTACTTTTAAGACTAGTGGCTCTGCACCTCTTTGTGTTTAACTCCTGCAAAGGGGTTGAAGTTAAACACATAGTAGAAGTAGTGTTTGAGACCTGCAGAGAACTGCTAGTCCTGAACAGAAACTGCCATTGATCCACTTATCCAATTAGCAGTGCTAGTCACACAACCCTGCGGTGTAACTAGTGATTCTGTTAAGGATTCTTTAAGAATAATCTGAACTTGTGCAGTATAGCAAAAGCCTATGACTAAATTTGAAGTACCATAAAAATTGGCGGTGTAGGAGAGAAGGAAATGCTGAATGAAGCATCACATAAATAAGATTCAAATTAAGTGTGGATATTTCAAATTAAGTATCCAGACACAAGATTTTGTATCCTCTTTGTCACAGAGGATGAGGGTTTGAAATGTTTGTAATTTAAGGGGATTGACTGAGGAGAATATATAGGGAGATTGTCTTTCAGTTTTATTATTCATTTACTATTTTAGTGAGGTTCAGTTGTAGTAAAGTCTCACTTAGTGAAAGTCTCATTGTAGAGCTATACGTACATAGTAAGCAAACAAACAGCAGTTTGGGGCAAAAGAAATGGTTTATAAAGTAATTTAAGTATTAGAGAGTATTTCTTCATTTATGTTCATACACATTAAAATAACATTTACATTTTCAAAAGCCATACAGTGTCAAGATAAACACATGAATTACATTTAATGTAATGTTTTATATTTTGGTATATGTTACCCGAAGCTATCAGTTTCAATTACTTGAAATTTGAATAATAAAAAAAAAGCAACTGTTTTGTTAAAATAATGAATGAACCCTAGTGCATTTATTTTGGCAAGCAGTCAGTTTATTTGAAGAGGAATCACTGCCCTTTAGTATTATGACACAACCTGATTTGGGGGCTGTGTCAATCTGTCTTGTTAGGTTAACAAAGGGTGATAGAATCCTTACATCATTATTTATCATTGTTTATAATTAAAACTTGTTTTTTTGGAAACCTTTTTTCCTTCCTCTATTGAAACTTGATGTACTTCTATGAGTGTCCTATTTTTATAAAGTAGATTTTAGTTAAACATAGTGGCCTAGATTACAAGTGGAGTACAAAATTATCAGTGCTATTGAATGCTAACACTGCTCAAGTTAAATCAATAGTGCTCCTATTACAAGCTAAAAGTTACATTTTTTCACTGAAGCAAAAGCCTCAGGTGCCCTAACATCATATATATATATATATATATACTGTATACTGTATACTGTATATATATATATACACAGACAAATATCTGATAATTCTGTTTTACCATGGATTTGTAATACCAGATTTTGTGCTAGGCCATCATGTAGTATGGCAGAGAGGACTTTTTTGAAACATATTTTTCATTGTTCCATTATTCCCTTGGGGTCTATGGTAATAGACTAACTTCCAATAGAAATGTGCATATAACAGGCTTTGCCTGCAACTGCTCTTCTAATTTTTAAGCAAGTGCAAATCTTGTGGGCAAATAACTGAACTATCACTGTGAAGCTAGAGATTTTTTTCTTAAAGGGATACTAAACCCAATTTTTTTCTTTCATGATTCAGATAGATCCTGTAATTTTATACTCCTACTATAATTTTTTCTTTGTTCTCTTGTTATCTTTATTTGAAAAAGAAGTAATGTAAGGTTAGGAGCCGGCCTATTTTTGGTTCAGACCTGGGTAGCACTTGCTGGTTGGTTTGCTACATTTAGCCACCAATCAGCAAGCGCTACCCAGGTGCTGAACTAAAAGTGGGCTGGCTCTTATGCTTACATTCCTGCTTTATCAAATCAAGATAGCAAGAGAACGATGAAAAATTGATAATAGGAGTAAATTAGAAAGCTGCTTAAAATTGCCTGCTCTACCTGAATCATGAAAGAAAAAAAATTGAGTTTAGTATCCCTTTAAGTTGAATTATTATTGCTAATTGTAATTAAAATGATAACTAATTTTAGTTTACTCTTATTTTATTTCATTTTTTTGTTACTAAATAATAAACGTTGTTTAGTTTTTGAAAATTACATTTTGTCAAGGACACCTTGTCAAGATTTAAAAAGTTGTGTGTGTGTATCCTTTAACATTTTTTGGTTACTAAAGTGGAAAGCAATTAAGGAACTAAGGAAACTGACCTCTGGGAGTCGTTAAGTGTATATAGATAAACAAAAAAGTAATTAAATAGAACTTCTTTTAAAAGGGTGTATATTCCACCCTTCAACCTAAAGTGCTATAAAAAAGACTTATTGCCTTGGTTAAAAAAGTCATCTTTTAAGGAGTAGTTACATTTATTTTATGTATTGTCATTTAAAGAGGCAATTCTAAATGCATTTTATTTGATTAATATTGAAGATTTCAATCATTTTAACATTTCCAATATATTCTTTATTTATGTACATGGGTGATGTGTGTTACAATTTTATACATGATATAGATAGAGGAAATGTATTTAACAGATATGTTAAAAATTAAATGTATTAGGCAAACTGAATGTAGTCCAAATTTGTGCTAATTCAAATATTGTATTTTTAAAAATATTTGTATGGCAATTTACATCTCTTTCTTATAATTCATTTTATTTGTGTTACAAATTGTGACTAGGAATGATAAAATTTCACTCTGTCTTGACATGTCTTATTTTTACATATGTTCCAGTATTCTTTAAATTCCTACTAAATATACTAAGCTTTAGAAATAAATGTTAAAATCACAAGAACTATTAGAGGTGATTTAGACAGGGCCATAAAGAAGAAACATGCCTAGATTACAAGTTTTGCGCTATAGAGGGTGTGAAACGAACGCAACAAAAGTTGTGTTATTTCACCCCCGATAGTGCTGCCATTACGAGTTTTTGAAAAGCCGCCTTGTGCGTGCGATATGGTTGCGTTAAGCTCCATACTGCACAAAATACAAGCGCTGCTTTGACATGCTCGTGCACGCTTTCCCCTTAGACATCAATGTGGAGAGAGTGTTAGAAAAAACCTAACACCTGCGATCGCAGAATGAAAAGCTCCGTAACGCAGCCCCATTGATGTCTATGGGGGAAAAAAGTTACGTTTAAACTCTAACATAAACCCCTAGTCTAAACACCCCTAATCTGCTGCTCCCGACATCGCCAACACCTACATAATGTTATTAACTCCTAATCTGCCGCTCCCGATATTGCCACCACCAAAATAAATTTATTAACCCCTATTCCGCTGCTCCCCGACATCGCCGCCACTAAATAAAGTTATTAACCCCTAAACCTCTGGCCTCCCACCTCACTGCCACTAAATAAACCTATTAATACCTAAACCGCCGTCCCCCACATTGCAACAACCTAAATTAAACTATATTAACTTCTAAACCTAACCATAACCCTAAACCTAACACCCCCTAACTTTAACATAATTAAAATAGACCTAAATTAAAGTTACAATTATTAACTAAATAATACCTATTTAAAACTAAATATAAACTTACCTGTGAAATAAAAATGAAACCTAAGCTAGCTACAATATAACTGATAGTTATATTGTAGCTAGCTTAGGTTTTTATTTCACAAATAGGTTTATATTTATTTTAACTAGGTAGACTAGTTAGTAAATAGTTATTAACTATTTACTAACTACCTAGTTAAAATAAATACAAACTTACCTGTGAAATAAAAGTAAAACCTAAGCTGCCTTACACTAAAACCTAACAATAGAAAAAACAATTTCAACTAACATTACAAAAATAAACAAAACTTACCATTACAAAAAATAAAAAACAATAAAATTACAAAAAAAATAAAAAAACTACCATTACAAAAAATAGCAAACAAAATTATCCAAAACAATAAAAATTATTCCTAATATAATACCCTGTTTAAAAAAAAAAAAAAAACCTAATCTATAAAAAAACTACCAAGGGCCCTTAAAAGGGCCTTTGTAGGGCATTGCCCTAAAGAAATCAGCTCTTTTTCTAAAAAAGAAAAACAAACACCCCCTAACAGTATACAAACCCCTACTCCTCAAACCCACAAAATAAAAATAAAGTTAAACCTAATCTACCCATTGCCCTGAAAATGGCATTTGTATTGGCATTTAAAAAAAATGGCTATTCTAAAAAAAATAAAAAAAACATTACACAAAATAACAAATGAATTATACAACATAATAAAAATTATTCCTATTCTAATACCCCATTTAAAAAAAAAAACACCCCAAAATAAAAGAACCCTAATCTATAATAAACTACCAATAGCCCTTAAAACATTGTAATACTCAAATATTTGGGTTTACAGAACAAAATAAGCACAAACATATTGTATTCAAACTGACAAACCCCTTTAAATAAGTTCCAATCATGTATATATTTTATTTCTATTTATTTTTGTATATTTTTATAGAGACTTTCATGTTTTATTTAAAGGGCCATGATATCCAAATGTTGAAACACTTGAAAGTGATGCAGCATAGATGTAAAAAGCTGACTAGAAAATATCACCTGGACATCTCTATGTAAAAAAGAATGATATTTTACCTCAAAAGTTCCTCAGTAGCCACATCCCATTGTAAAGGACTTCTAAGCAGCAAATCAGTATGTCTGTCCCAGGACAGCTAAGGGAGTGAGCTTCGTGCACACTCATCTTATTTCCCTATTCAGTTTAAGGAAGTTTACTATGAAATCTCATGAGAGTTAAGTGAAATCTCATGAGATCACAGTAAAAGAGTTCATGACCTCAGCACTGTTGATGCTGATTGGCTGCTGTTTATTTCTTCATTTTTAATTTTTTTTTACCTGCAGCTGGACAGCAGCTGAAGTATAACTTTTTACACAGAACTTACTCTGGTGAGCTGAGGAAATTGTGAGGTAAAATATCTTCCTTTTTTACATAGAGATGCCCAGGTCATATTTTCCTGTCAGCTTTTTACAGTTATATTGCATTCGTTTCAAGTGATTTATCATATGAGTATTATGTCCCTTTAATAATTTTTTGTACCATTCATAAAATATTTATTTGATATATTTCTTAGATCAGGGGTTAACCAAACATTTTTATTTATTTATGTTTTTCAAATTTAGGAGCCATTAAGAATTATGAAAATACTTTTTTTAGGAACAAGACAATGATGTTTCTATAGAAATATAAGTAGAATAATCCAAAAATTCTACGGCTGTGTCTCCCTAGCTCCTTGCATTTGGCAAACCCAGATTTATAAAAAGCAGCTTTACATTTCTGCTTTTCAAATAAAGATAGCAAGAGAACGTAGACAATTTTATAATAGGAGTAAATTAGAAAAATGTTTAAAATTGCATGCTCTATCTGAATCATTAAAGAAAAATTGTGGGTTTAGTATCCTTTTAACTCTTCAGAGCAGAGTCCTCTTTAATTAATTACATTTTTTAGTTTAATTTATGTATCTATATTTTATTTCCAAGAATCAGTATAATTGTGTAAAAAATAGAATTTTACAAAGAAATGACAATGATAATAATAATGATAATGTAATCTGGTATGAGGTTTAGCTCACTTGTGTCGTAAGTCATATGTTTTCTTTTATTCTTAGAAATTTACTGGTACAAATTTCAGATGGAAAACTTACTGAGCATGAAATCATGACTGTTGGACGCCACTACAGTATAAGAGAAAATCCAGAGGTTGACATTAGTGTGCTCCTTTCTGTAGCCCAAGAACAACTAAAGAAAAAAACATTTGAAGATTTCAGCAAACTTATGGATGCCTGTGTATACAATGATCGTGAAAGGTAAAGTTTAAATATATTAATGATGACTGCATTTTAGGAACTGCTATATATTTAAGATGTGTAACTACTATTATATTTCACAAGGTGTAATGTGACATTATTTTTGAAATCACAAGAAAAAAAAAATGTAGCTCAGATATCTAGGGGTAGATTTACCAAGCAGTGGATGCTGCAATCTACCCCCGTAGTTTACCTTTATACCTTAACTTGTCTGCCACCTTAACTTGTCCGATCGGGATGATTGACACCCCCTGCTAGCGGCTAATTGGCTGTAAATGTGCAGGGGGCAGCATTTCACTAGAAATGCTTGTGCATGTCCGCCTGGCACTTAATAAATTGGCCCCCTAGTCATCATGGGCTGCAAAAAAAGCGCATAATTTCACAATCTCTCTGTTTAATCTTTTTAAAAGTTTACTTTTTCCAAAAATTGTACCATAAGCACCCTAATTTTTTTTAATTGCCATATAATACCAAATCTGTTATGTGTGTGTATTGCACTTTCCTCCTAATAAATCCAGCGCCGGAAACAGCCAAATGCTGCAGACCACAATTATTTTTTGGCATTGGTTTAACTAACGGCTAACAAATTGCACGTCTAGTTGCTGTAGAAATGGAAGTAACACCCACTGCTTCGTTCATCATTAGATATCTGTATTAATAACATGTTTGTTTGGTGTAGCCACAATATTAGAAGTAAAACAAATACAGTACAGAGTTAACTTATAGCGACTAACAAATTGGAATTTTAAAAAGCTGTCAATTCCAAAAAAACTAATTTTACATTGCAAAACTGGAAAAAAAAATCTTTTGTGAAATGAAAAAGCCGCAGCTCCTGTCTTCTATGGAATATTACAATCTCGTACACAAAATCTTCTTCCTTAAAAGAAAAGAATATGCCAAAAGTTAAAAACAGGTTTATATAAGTAAAAAAGACTTTAAATACATATCATAGTATTTAAAGTATGCTACCTAAATATAATAAACTGCATACACATGTATATACCCAATAAACTGCATACACATGTATATACCCAATAAACTGCATACACATGTATAATATATACCCAATAAACTGCATACACATGTATAATATATACCCAATAAACTGCATACACATGTATAATATATACCCAATAAACTGCATACACATGTATAATATATACCCAATAAACTGTATACACATGTATATACCCAATAAACTGCATACACATGTATATACCCAATAAACTGCATACACATGTATATACCCAATAAACTGCATACACATGTATATACCCAATAAACTGCATACACATGTATATACCCAATAAACTGCATACACATGTATAATATATACCCAATAAACTGCATACACATGTATATACCCAATAAACTGCATACACATGTATAATATATACCCAATAAACTGTATACACATGTATAATATATACCCAATAAACTGCATACACATGTATAATATATACCCAATAAACTGCATACACATGTATAATATATACCCAATAAACTGCATACACATGTATAATATATACCCAATAAACTGCATACACATGTATATACCCAATAAACTGCATACACATGTATAATATATACCCAATAAACTGCATACACATGTATATACCCAATAAACTGCATACACATGTATAATATATACCCAATAAACTGCATACACATGTATAATATCTGCCCCGTAAACTGCATACATATGTATAATATATACCCAATAAACTGCATACACATGTATAATATATGCCCAATAAACTGCATACACATGTATAATATATGCCCAATAAACTGTATACACATGTATAATATATGCCCAATAAACTGTGTGCACATGTATAATATATGCCCAATAAACTGCATACACATGTATAATATATACCCAATAAACTGCATACACATGTATAATATATACCCAATAAACTGCATACACATGTATAATATATACCCAATAAACTGCATACACATGTATAATATATACCCAATAAACTGCATACACATGTATATACCCAATAAACTGCATACACATGTATAATATATAGTGAGAAATAGAGTAAACCAAGTCTCTATGGGAGGTGCGCAAAGTTCAAAAGGATGTTCAGTATGAGGATGATCCCAGGGTATTCCGAAGAAGCGGGCAGCACTCTTGTAAAATGAGGGTGGGTACCTGTAAATCAAAGAGAAAGAGAGAGGCGCCTCATGGGACAGTATCGAAACAACCAAATCAGGTATACAAAGGGACAGCCCGTAATGGGGTATACTCACAAGGAGAGCGGCATATAAGGATGCCTAGTAGAGCGGGACGGGACTACAAGTCGCCCGACAAACGTGCACAACAGTGCGTGGAGACGTCGGGTCACGGGGTCGGTTCAGCCAATCAGCGGCCAAGGAGAACCAGCATCGAACGTCACAGCTGTTCAAGGAGTAACCTATGCAAGGCTTGACGTATGATCGGCAGGTCATCAAACCAATCAGGATAATGAATCAGGATAATGAAGAGCAAGGAGTGATATGGATAAAAAAACTCGTATTTATTGAGTTAGTTAAAAACAATTAGCATACAGCAACGCGTTTCTCGACCTACGGGTCGTTTCATCAGGCTGATACTGCCTATCTCACAACTTGCTCTACTTATAGTATTTAATATCCTATCAAATGCTGACCTCACTCACACACCCCTGTAGGGGGCCAATCAGATCGCCAAACACGGAATTGGTTGGTGGCCATTCACATTCGTCCTATGGGTGGGGTGTGTGTGTGACGTAAGCCACATCGGCTTTCAGATAAATTTGAAATTAAAAGTGGAAACAATTCATCTTAACATAATATTAACATATATATATATATAACAACTCTGATAAAAATAATAAAATATATACACAATTAATCACAATATTAAACAACTTCTTTGATCCTTGGTGTAACGACTTTGAGTAATAATGACACACTTCATGTATATATATATAGTAGCGTCAATGCAACCAAATAATAAAGAGTTGCGTGATTTCGAATAAACGTTATTGATAAGCTATGGTCATAACATAATACATAATATAATATAAAAAAGGTAGAGATTAGTATCCTTTCTAACGCTGTCCTATAGCTTATCAATTAGTTAGAGTTTGGGGGGAGTCCTATGTCATGTCTGGGTCCCTTTGTTTATAATTTCTATATATATAATATATTTGTTTTTTATAATTTATATGTTATGCATGCTAGGCTTTAATGGTCTGTTTTATCTGTGAGACTAGGACACATGTTTGCCAGAAAAGACACATTTTGTATAGTAACGTTTATTCGAAATCACGCAACTCTTTATTATTTGGTTGCATTGACGCTACTATATATATATACATGAAGTGTGTCATTATTACTCAAAGTCGTTACACCAAGGATCAAAGAAGTTGTTTAATATTGTGATTAATTGTGTATATATTTTATTATTTTTATCAGAGTTGTTATATATATATATATGTTAATATTATGTTAAGATGAATTGTTTCCACTTTTAATTTCAAATTTATCTGAAAGCCGATGTGGCTTACGTCACACACACACCCCACCCATAGGACGAATGTGAATGGCCACCAACCAATTCCGTGTTTGGCGATCTGATTGGCCCCCTACAGGGGTGTGTGAGTGAGGTCAGCATTTGATAGGATATTAAATACTATAAGTAGAGCAAGTTGTGAGATAGGCAGTATCAGCCTGATGAAACGACCCGTAGGTCGAGAAACGCGTTGCTGTATGCTAATTGTTTTTAACTAACTCAATAAATACGAGTTTTTTTATCCATATCACTCCTTGCTCTTCATTATCCTGATTCATTATCCTGATTGGTTTGATGACCTGCCGATCATACGTCAAGCCTTGCATAGGTTACTCCTTGAACAGCTGTGACGTTCGATGCTGGTTCTCCTTGGCCGCTGATTGGCTGAACCGACCCCGTGACCCGACGTCTCCACGCACTGTTGTGCACGTCTGTCGGGCGACTTGTAGTCCCGTCCCGCTCTACTAGGCATCCTTATATGCCGCTCTCCTTGTGAGTATACCCCATTACGGGCTGTCCCTTTGTATACCTGATTTGGTTGTTTCGATACTGTCCCATGAGGCGCCTCTCTCTTTCTCTTTGTATAATATATACCCAATAAACTGCGTACACATGTATAATATATACCCAATAAACTGCATACACATGTATAATATATGCCCAATAAACTGCATACACATGTATAATATATGCCCAATAAACTGTATACACATGTATAATATATGCCCAATAAACTGTGTGCACATGTATAATATATGCCCAATAAACTGCATACACATGTATAATATATACCCAATAAACTGCATACACGTATAATATATACCCAATAAACTGCATACACATGTATAATATATACCCAATAAACTGCATACACATGTATAATATATGCCCAATAAACTGTGTGCACATGTATAATATATGCCCAATAAACTGCATACACATGTATAATATATGCCCAATAAACTGCGTGCACATGTATAATATATGCCCAATAAACTGCGTGCACATGTATAATATGTACCCAATAAACTGCGTGCACATGTAAAATATGTACCCAATAAACTGCATACACATGTATAATATATAACCAATAAACTGCGTACACATGTATAATATATACCCAATAAACTGCATACATATGTATAATATATGCCCAATAAACTGCGTGCCCATGTATAATATATGCCCAATAAACTGCGTGCACATGTAAAATATGTACCCAATAAACTGCATACACATGTATAATATATAACCAATAAACTGCGTACACATGTATAATATATACCCAATAAACTGCGTACACATGTATAATATATACCCAATAAACTGCATACATATGTATAAAATATGCCCAATAAACTGCGTACATATGTATAATATATACCCAATAAACTGCATACACATGTATAATATATACCCAATAAACTGCATACACATGTATAATATATACCCAATAAACTGCGTACACATGTATAATATATACCCAATAAACTGCGTACACATGTATAATATATACCCAATAAACTGCGTACACATGTATAATATATACCCAATAAACTGCATACACATGTATAATATATACCCAATAAACTGCGTACACATGTATAATATATACCCAATAAACTGCGTACACATGTATAATATATACCCAATAAACTGCGTACACATGTATAATATATACCCAATAAACTGCGTACACATGTATAATATATACCCAATAAACTGCATACACATGTATAATATATACCCAATAAACTGCGTACACATGTATAATATATACCCAATAAACTGCATACACATGTATAATATATACCCAATAAACTGCATACACATGTATATACCCAATAAACTGCGTACACATGTATAATATATACCCAATAAACTGCATACACATGTATAATATATACCCAATAAACTGCATACACATGTATAATATATGCCCAATAAACTGCATACACATGTATATACCCAATAAACTGCATACACATGTATAATATATACCCAATAAACTGCATACACATGTATATACCCAATAAACTGCATACACATGTATAATATATACCCAATAAACTGCGTACACATGTATAATATATACCCAATAAACTGCATACATATGTATAAAATATGCCCAATAAACTGCGTACACATGTATAATATATACCCACTATTAAGGTTTTTATTTTTTTGTTCTTTAATAACAATATTGATGGCTTATATAGCGAATATATAGTTGTTCCATTGGAGTTTCATGTGCGAAACGTTGCCAGGAGTTTCTTATTTTAAAAGACTATCCTCCATCTCAGGTGCACCTTTTCACCCAAACCAGTCTTGCAAGCCTTTCAGTGGCCTGATTTTAATTTTTAAGAAATCTACTGAATGTACAGTGAAACTTAGTTTCATTTTGTCTTATTAGAACTGTTACTACACAGATACTGTTTTTAGTTTTAGTGAACATGCATTATATGTTATGTAAACATACTTTGAATACATGCCCCCCCCCCACTGCCAAGATCCAAGTTCATTGACAATGTGGGTGAATTTTTGCTCAGACATCGATCCCTATTGTTTCATATGGAAGGCATATCACCACTCTTCAGGACAAGGGCTAGACCACTTTTTAATAATATATTACCAAACGCACAGATTGTGAGACTGACGAGACAAAAAGGCCATTTCTCATGGGTCTGATGATCCTTTTTACAAAGAGAGAGGTAAACTTAATAATAGAGGTAAATGGGAAATAGTATGCTCTGAGTCATAAAAGTTTAATTGTGTCCCTTGTCTGTATTGTATCACTTTCTTTAATTGTCTGGTACTGGGAATTTTTAACCCCTTAATGACGGACTCTGTACGCCGTATGTCCTTAAAAAAAAATACAGTTAATGCCTGAGGATGTACCGCGTACGCCATTGGTTTTGGAAAGCAGTGGAAGTGATCCTGATCGTTTCCAGCTGCTTTCCAGTTATTGCAGTGATGCCTCGATATCGAGGCATCCTGCAATAACCTTTCTTACCCCTCCAGTGCAGAGAGCCACTCTGTGGCCCTCTCTGCACCGGACATTGATGGCTGGTATCGTTGGTGGGTGGGAGCTGGTCTGTGAGGCGGGTGGGCGGCCATTGATGGTTACTACCAATAAGAGGGGCGGGATCAGGGCGTGGTCACTGGTGGCATACACGGGCGTGCACACGTGCACGGGGTGGTGGGCGTGTGCACGGGGAGGGAGCGGGTGGGAACCGCTACACTATAGAAAAATGTTGGTCAATAAGTTGGAGAAAGGGGGCAGGTAATGAATAAAAAATTGATCTAAGGGATCTGGGAGAGGGTGGGGGGTTGGTCTTTGGGGGGGAAGCTACACTACAGAAAAAAAATGTATTTTATTCTAAACTGGGTACTGGCAGACAGCTACCAGTACCCAAGATGGCTCCCAATAAGGCAGAGGGGGAGGGTTAGAGAGCTGTTGGGGGGGGGGATCAGGGTGGCTGGGGGCCAAGGGGGGAATCCTACACATCAGCATATGTAAATATGCTTACATTTACAAATAAATAAATATATATATACCTTTTATTTTAGTAGTGGCAGACTTTCTGCCAGTACTTAAGATGGCGGGGATCATTGTGGGGTGGGGGAAGGAAGAGAGCTGTTTGGGAGGGATCAGGGGGTGTGATGTGTCAGGTGGGAGGCTGATCTCTACACTAAAGCTAAAATTAACCCTGCAAGCTCCCTACAAGCTACCTAATTAACCCCGTCACTTCTAGCCATAGTACACGTGTGATGAGCAGCAGCATTTAGTGGCCTTCTAATTACCAAAAAACAATGCCAAAGCCATATATGTCTGCTATTTCTGAACAAAGGAGATCCCAGAGAAGCATTTACAACCATTTGTGCCATAATTGCACAAGCTGTTTGTAAATAATTCAGTGAGAAACCTAAAGTTTGTGAAAAAGTTTGTGAAAAAGGGAACAATTTTTTTTATTTGATCGCATTTGGCGGTGAAATGGTGGCATGAAATATACCAAAATGGACCTAGATCAATACTTTGGGTTGTCTACTACACTAAAGCTAAAATTAACCCTTCAAGCTCCCTACAAGCTTCCTAATTAACCCCTTCACTGCTGGGCATAATACACGTGTGGTGCGCAGCGGCATTTAGCAGCCTTCTAATTACCAAAAAGAAATGCCAAAGCCATACATGTCTGCTATTTCTGAACAAAGGGGATGCCAGAGAAGCATTTACAATCATTTGTGCCATAATTGCACACGCTGTTTGTAAATAATTTCAGTGAGAAACCTAAAATTGTGAAAAATGTAATGGTTTTTTAAATTTGATCGCATTTGACAGTGAAATGGTGGCATGAAATATACCAAGAATGGGCCGCCTAGATCAATACTTGGGGTTGTCTACTACACTAAAGCTAAAATTAACCCTACAAGCTCCCTAATTAACCCCTTCACTGCTGGGCATAATACACGTGTGGTATTTAGCGGCCTTCTAATTACCAAAAAGCAACGCCAAAGCCATATATGTCTGCTATTTTTGAACAAAGGGGATCCCAGAGAAGCATTTACAACCATTTATGTCATAATTGCACAAGCTGTTTGTAAATAATTTCAGTGAGAAACCTAAAGTTTGTGAAAAAATTTTGTGAAAAAGTGAACAATTTTTTTTTATTTGATCGCATTTGGCAGTGAAATGGTGGCATGAAATATACCAAAATGGGCCTAGATCAATACTTTGGGTTGTCTTCTAAAAAAAAAATATATTCATGTCAAGGGATATTCAGGGATTCCTGAAAGATATCAGTGTTCCAAAGTAACTAGCTCTAATTTTGAAAAAAAGTGGTTTGGAAATAGCAAAGTGCTACTCGTATTTATTGCCCTATAACTTGCAAAAAAAGCAAAGAACATGTAAACATTTGGCATTTCTAAACTCAGGACAAAATTTAGAAACTATTTAGCATGGGTGTTTTTTGGTGGTTGTAGATGTGTAACAGATTTTGGGGGTCAAAGTTAGAAAAAGTGGGTTTTTTTCCATTTTTTCCTCATATTTTATAATTTTTTTTATAGTAAATTATAAGATATGATGAAAATAATGGTATCTTTAGAAAGACCATTTAATGGCGAGAAAAATAGTATATAATATGTGTGGTTACAGTAAATGAGTAAGAGGAAAGTTACAGCTAAACACAAACATCGCAGAAATGTAAAAATAGCCTTGGTCCCAAACTGACAGAAAATGGAAAAGTGCTGTGGTCATTAAGTGGTTAAAGGGACACTGAACCCACATTTTTTTCTTTTATGATTCAGATAGAGCATGCAAATTTAAGCAACTTTCTAATTTACTCCTATTATCAATTTTTCTTCATTCTATTGCTATCTTTATTTGTAAAGCAAGAATGTAAGTTTAGAAGCCGGCCCATTTTTGGCTCAAAATCTGGGTTGTCCTTGCTGATTGGACAGCACCAATAAACAAGCGCTGTCCATGGTCTGAACCAAAATTGGCTGGCTCCTTAGCTTAGATGCCGTCTTTTTCAAATAAAGATAGCAAGAGAATAAAGAAAAATTGATAATAGGAGTAAATTAGAATATATATATTGCATGCTCTATCTGAATCATGAAAGAAAAAAATGAGTTTAGTGTCCCTAAAAAATGTGGCACTATAAAATGTGTCAGTGCTTTACAAATAAAATTATGATTATTTGCTCATACACATTGTCACTGCTAAACAGATTCATTGTCATTATGCAATTATCAAATCAGAGGAAATTTGCATGACTATAACATGTGAAATAGCTAGGGTGCATGGGAGTATTCGGTATTAAAGTGATGGTAAACTGAAAGCAATGTCTACTTTTCATACGATCCTAAAATAAAAATAAACATGAGTTTAAGTCATAACATTTTTTAATTTTCACTATTAATACCTTTATTTTCAACGCAACAGCTACTATTTATTGCGATCTGCCGACAGCCCCAAAACAATTTTTTTATGACGATAACTGTGTGGTCCAATTAAATCCATGGCGTTTTGGCATTTTCGTATGCGTTAGTGACGTCATGCAGCTTCTGATCGTTCTTTACTCGCATGCCCGCAGTTCATTGGAATATAGATATTCAGCGTAGTAAATATTTGGATGAAACTTAGTGTAAGTATATTCTGACAACGCTAATATTCTTGCACTTAGTTTCATCCAAATATTTACTACACTGAATATCTATAGTCCAATGAACTGTGGGCAGATTTCTTCAAAGTTAAACTACGCATGCGAGTAAGGAACGATCAGAAGCTGCATGATGTCACTAACACATGCGCAAATTAAATTATTTTTTTTTTCTACCCGATGCAAAAATGCCAAAATGCCATGGTTTTAATAGGACCACTCTATTATCGTCATAAAAAAAAAATTGTTTGTCTCGGGGCTGTCGGCGGATCGCAATAAATAGTAGCTGTTGTGTTGAAAATAAAGGCATTAATAGTAAAGTCATCACTTTAAGGTATAAAAATATATAAGGTTTAATAATAGCAGTGATATTTTTTATATGGAGGTCCCCATTTCTGAAAGTGCAGACAGAAAATGTTCCCAGGCAGGGAACTTGTCTTCCTGAGTTCAGTGCCTCAAATGCAGCATCTGTTGCTGGAATTTAACATAGCACAATAACTTTCTTGTGCAGCCCTGCCCTCTGTTCTGAGATTGTGGACAGGTTAAAAAGCAGAGGTCTTATGACCGCGGTTGCAGGTTGCCTACTCATCCACGTGCTTTAATTTGTTTTAAATATATATTATTTTCAGGAGGTACTTGTTGATGATGTATAGGAAAGATGTGTTAAAGGGACAGTCTACACCAGAATTTTAATTGTTTAAAAAGATAGATAATCCCTTTATTACCCAATTCCCCAGTTTTGTATAACCAACACAGTTATATTAATATATGTTTTAACTCTGTGATTACCTTGTATCTAAGCCTCTGCAGACTGTCCCCTTATCTCAGTGCATTTGACAGACATGCAGTTTATCAGTGCAGACTCCTAAATAACTCCACAAATAACTATAAAAACTTTCAAAATGCTCTAAGCTAAGAAACGGTTTTAAATGGTTTAGAAATCAGTTTGAGCCTAGCTAGGTTTAGCTTTCCAAAAATACCACCAAGAGAACAAAGCACATTTGATGATAAAAGTAAATTGGAAAGTTGTTTAAAATTGCATGCCCTGTCTGAATCATTAAAGTTTAATTTCGACTAGACTGACCCTTTAAATGTATTAATTTATTGTTGTTATCTGTTTGCAGGAAGGGTTCGCTATCCTTACAGGAAACAAAAACAATTTTTAAGGCTTTCAGGATTCCTTTGGCAGATGACATTCTTCGAGTGATAATGGATAAGTAAGTTTCAATTCAATTGGGTGAAAGTTATAGAGCAAAGTTTTAGAGCACTGGATAAGAAAGGAAATAGTTTGATTTAAGACCACTTATGTGACGTAGAATTAAAACAGTTTGGCATTAATATGTTATGTAGTTAGAGGTAGATTCAAAGAGGCAAAATGTTCTTAATTTTGTTTCTTTATCAATTTATCAGGGTTTCTAGTGCTATCTTATCTCTACTTGTATGTGACAATTTCATACAATACATTATTGGTTTTATCAAAGACTACGGAATTTAACAGCACTTAACAAATAAATGATAATAAAAATAGTAGTGAAATAAATTATTTTGGTAATTTTTTAACACATATCAATTGGTAAATTGTTACTTATTACACTTGGGAGCTTGTGATCTAAATAAAAGTTGTTTTTTTAATAGGATTCCAAAATTAAAACACTTGCAGATGTACAACAAAATTGTTTCTCCGCAAATTAAAACTGCAAACCACATTTTCTAGATTAACTTATTTCAGTTCTCATGTGCTTAAAATGCAACCATGTGAAAGGGAAAAGCGATCACAGTATGGTTTACTTAAACTCTCCTATGCACACACAGAGGCGATGATTAAATGGAAATGCTACAAAGACGCAAATGATTGGCTAATAGCTTAACAAACTTACCATGTCAACTAATGTAACCAAATATGTGTAGTAAGCTATAACTGCATATTTTTCATATATGGTTTATTTTTTCCCTTTTTGAGGGCTTTTCTTAACTGCGTCTGATAACAAAAATATGAAACTATAACCCTGTGCTTTTCTGGTATTTGATGGTTTTAGTTCTTTGTTCAAGGCAGCTTGCAATGCAAATTTCTTTCCTATGGCATGGAGAGTCCACAAAACATTCTAATTACTAGTGGGATATTCACTCCTGGCCAGCAAGAGGAGGCAAAGAGCACCCCAACAGAGCTGTTAAGTGTCACTTCCCTTACACATAACCCCCAGTAATTCTCTTTGCCTTGATCACGGGAGGATGGCAAAGATGGTGTCTGAAGATTTTAATCCTTTTAATGGATACTTTTCCCTGCAAGCAAGGATTGGGGCTATTGTGTGTCCATGTCAATCTCCTTAGTAAGAGTAATGATGGCTATTAGCAGTTAGAAGACGGCAAGGTGGTCTTTGCTTGAACTTCTAGCATTATTGCTACACCTATTATAGAAAGCAAGAGTTGGGTTCTCTGTTCTTTTTTTTCTATAGGTCCCTGGTATATATGGTGAAGCTGCCACACCTCAGAAAACAGCTCCTGCCTGACAGAGCAGGATCCACAGGTAAGTGCTTTCCCTTCAGGTTTGAAGGTACCAGCACTATAGGGGTTAAATCCTTGTGGAAAAGTATTTGAATCTGTTTTAGAGGCACTGCTTTTATGTGAAAAGAGGCATCATTTTTTATTGGGGGCTCAGAGATTGGAGAGTGTATGAAGTGTTTGACAGGTGTTTGTTTTACTTCTTGTTGCAATCAATTTTCAGCTTAGCTTATTGGCCCAATCACGTTTGCTGTACTGCTGTTTTGTGTTTTCTTTTATTGTGGTCACGTGACTGCTCCTCAGCATTTACGGTTTTCAGCTTCTCTGTTCAGATCAGAGTTTGCCGCGGCGAGTGTGGAGACTGCATTTTCTTCTATCTACAGTGGCAAGTGGGTTTGGGCTGTTCCGGTTACAAGGAGGTGTTTTTTGCTACCGGGTATGTTCGGTTTTCTGTGCTAATGGGATAGCAACTTCTGGAGGGTTAAGACCTCAGCGGAACTGAGGGTTTTAAGTGCTTATTTATTTTGTATTGCTTCATATAAATAAACTTAGTTTGGCATTTAAATTTTTTGTTAATGGTTAGGAACTGATACCCAATTATGGACACTAATACTGAAGTCGATTCATTTGAAAATTCTTATTGTGTTTGGAGGCTAAGATAATTCCCCTTGTACAGTTTTGCTCTTTATGTCTAAATAAAACTTTAAAGTTTAAAGATAAGATGTCTCTTCCTGAGCCTCCTGTCTCTCAGGATAGTCTTATCCTAGTTATGCCTCAGCTTTCCCCTCAAGCTTCCCAAGCTTCACATGCAGTGCCCTGCTGTTCCCCTCAACCTCCTGGGGGTGTGTTTTTTTACCTGGGATTTTGCTGCACGGATAACTTCTGCAGTTTCTGCAGCTTTATCATCTTTTCCAAAGGTATCAGGTAAGCGCAAGAAGAAATCTAAACATATTGATGTTAGTAAGGCTGACTCCGCTAAAGCTGCGTTAGTCAGTATGTCTCAATTATCTGATGAGGATGATTCTTCAGTGTCTTTTGAGGGGGATTTGTCAGATTCTGATACTGTAGTGACAAATTCTGCAGATTCAGAGGAGATTAATTTCAGATTTAAGTTAGAACACCTTCAAGTTCTTTTGAAGGAGGTTCTTGGTACTTTGAAAGAAACCAAATCTGTTGCAGAGAATCCAAAGAGGTCTAGTAAGCTTAATAGGGTATATGATGTACCCTTATCTGTGGAAGTATTTCCAGTTCCAGACCGTATGGCAGATATTATAACTCAGGAATGGGATAAACCAGGGATTCCTTTTTCCCTGTCCCCTGTTTTTAAAAAGATGTTTCCTGTTGCTGACTCTATTTGTGACTTGTGGCGCATGGGGCCCAAGGTAGAGGGAGCTATCTCTACTCTGGCTAAGAGAACTACTATTCCTATTGAAGATAGTTGTTCTTTCAAGGATCCCATGGATAAGAAGCTTGAGGCTTTTTTGAAGAAGATGTACATTCATCAGGGATTGCAGTGGCAATTTGTTGCTAGTATTGCTATAGTTGCTGGGGTAGCATCTTATTGGTGCAATAATTTATCTAATCTTATCCTAGAAGAGACTACTATAGAAGAGATCCAAGACAGGATCAAGGCTCTCAAGCTAGCAAATACCTTTATTTTTGATGCCAACATGCAAGTTCTTAGGTTGGGTGCTAAGATTTCTGGTTTTACTGTTTTAGCTCGCAGAGCTCTCTGGTTAAAATTTTGGTCTGCAGATGTTACATCCAAGTCCAAGCTTTTATATCTGTCTTATAAGGGTAAAACCTTGTTTGGACCAGGTCTAGCAGAAATTATTTCTGACGTTACAGGTGGAAAGGGTTCTTTCCTACCTCAGGATAAAAAGAATAGACCTAAGGGTCGTCAGAATTCTAATTTTCGTTCCTTTCTTAACTTTAAGGGACAGAAGTCTTCCTCTTCAAAGATGGACCAATCAAGTCTTCTTGGAGGTCCAGTCAGCCTTGAAATAAGGGGAAGCAAGCTAAGAAGCCTTCCGTTGATTCTAAATCAACATGAAGAAGCTGACCACGATCCTGTAGTGGATCAGGTGGGGGACAGGCTTTCTTTTTTTAAGCAGGCTTGGATACGCAATGTTCCAGATCCTTGGGTCATAGATATAGTATCCCACAGTTACAGAAGGATTAAAATCTTGTCCTCCCAGGGGCAGGTTCCACCTGTTAAAGTTATCTGCGAACCAGATAAAGAGAGAGGCCTTCTTAAACTGCGTAAAGGACCTATCATCCCTGGTAATGATTGTTCCAGTTCCTCTAGAGGAACAGGGTCTAGGATTCTATTCAAATCTATTTGTAGTTCCCAAGAAGGACCTAAAGTGTTTCAATCAATTCCTAAGGGTTCCGTCCTTCAAGATGGAGACCATCCATTCTATTCTTCCTTTGGTCCAAAAGGGTCAGTTCATGACGACCATAGATCTGAAGGTCGCGTATCTTCATGTTACTTTTCACAGGGATCATTACCAGTATCTAAGGGTTGTCTTCAAGGACAAACATTTCCAGTTTGTTGCCCTTCATTTTGGCCTTGCTACAGCTCCCAGAATTTTTAGAAAGGTTCTGGGGGCTCTTCTGGCAGTAGTGAGGTCCCAGGTTATTGCTGTGGTGCCTTATCTAGACGACATTCTAGTTCAAGCGCCATCTTTTCATCTAGCAAGATCTCATACCGAGATGTTGTTTTCTATTCTTCATTCCCACGGGTGGAAAGTGAATCTGGGAACGAGATCCCTTGTTCCAGATACAAGGGTTTGTTTCTTGGGAACAATAATAGATTCCCTGTCCATGAAGATTTTCTGACGGACGTCAGAAAATCCAAGCTTCATGTTTCTTGCCTGTCTCTCCAGTCTGCTATTCGTCCATCTGTGGCTCAATGCATGGAGGTGATTGGACTGATGGTTGCCTCCACGAACATCATTTCTTTTGCTTGGTTCCATCTGAGACCTCTGCATCTATGCATGCTCAGTCAATGGAACGGGGACCACTCAGATCCCTCGCTGAAGATCAATTTGGACTCCCCAACAAGAGTCTCACTCTGCTTTCACAGGACTATCTGTCTTGGGGCACATGCTTCCTGAGGCCTTCCTGGGTGATTGTGACCACAGACACCAGCCTGTTAGGCTGGGGAGCAGTTTGGGGTTTCTTAAAGACACAGGGTCTGTGGACTCCAGAGGAATTGTCTCTTCCAATAAACATCTTGGAGTTGAGAGCAATTTTCTATGCTTTAATAGCTTGGCCTCAATTAGCTTTGGTCCAATTTATCAGATTTCAGTCGGACAACATCACCTCGGTGGCCTACATCAATGGAGGAACTTGGAGTTCCTTGTCAATGAAGGATGTGTCTCCAGTGGGCAGATCTCACGATTGCCATCTCTCTGCCATCCACATACCAGGAGTGGACAACTGGGAGGCGGATTTTCTAAGCAGGCATACTTTTCATCCCAGAGAGAGTGCTCTCCACCTAGAGGTTTTCACAATGATAACTCTCAGATGGGGGTTCCGGAGTTGGATCTGATGGCGTCTCGATAAAACGTCAAGCTTCCAAAGTACGGTTCAAGGTGAAGAGATTGTTAAGTCGTTCTGGTAGATGCTCTAGCGGTTCCTTGGAGCTTCAATCTAGCATACCTGTTCCCTCCGTTTGCATTGCTTCCACTAGTAATAGCTCACATCAAACAGGAGAGAGCTTTTGTGATTCTAATAACTCCTGCATGGCCTTGCAGGATCTGGTTTGTGGATCTGGTGACGATGTCATCTCTTCCGCCTTGGAGGTTACCTTTCAGGAAGGACCTTCTACTTCAGGGTCCCTTTTCTCATCCAAATCTGGTTTCTCTGAAGCTGACTGCTTGCAGATTGAAAGTCTAAGTTTGGTTAGACGTGGCTTCTCTGAGAAAGTCATATATACTATGCTTCAGGCTCGTAAGCTGGTTACTCGCAGAATTTACCATAGGGTATGGTGTAAATACCTTTATTGGTGTGATTCAAAAGGTTTTTCTTGGAACAAAGTAATGGTTCCTCAAATTTTGGCTTTTCTTTAGGAGGGTCTGGAGATGGGTTTGTCGGTCAGTACTTTGAAGGGTCAGATTTCTGCTTATTATTTCTGTCTATTCTTCGGCATAAACGTCTGCCAGTTCTGCCAGATGTTCAGTCTTTTGTTCAGGCCTTGGTGAGAATCATGCCTGTGTTTAAATCTGTTTCCCCTCCTTGGAGTCTTAACCTTGTTCTTAGAGTTTTGCAGCAGGCTCCGTGTGAGACGATGCATTCTGTTAGTATAAAATTACTATCTTGGAAGGTTTTGTTTCTTCTTGCTATTTCTTCTGCTCACAGAGTTTCCGAACTTTCGGCTCTGCAGTGTGATTCCCCTTACCTTATTTTTGATGCTGATAAGGTGGTCCTTCATACTAAGCTGGTGTTTCTCCCTAAGGTAGTGTTGGAAAGCAATATTATTCAGGAAATTGTTGTTCCTTTGTTTTATCCTTACCCTTCTTCCCAGAAGGAATGTCTTTTGCATAACTTGGATGTTGTGCGTGCTCTTAAATTTTACCTTCAAGCAACTAAAGATTTTCATCAGACTTCTGCCCTGTTTATTGTTTTCTCTGGTAAGCATAGGGGTCAGAAGGCCACTTCTACCACTCTTTCTCTCTGGTTCAGAAATGTTATCCATTTAGATTATGAGAACGCTGGACAGCAGCCTCCTGAGAGAATTACTGCTCATTCCACTAGAGCTCTTTCATCTTCATGGGCTTTTAAAAATGAAACTTCTGTGGAGCAAACCACTTGGTCCTCTATTCATACTTTTTTCAAATTCTAAAAATGTTATACTTTTGCCTCAGCTGAGGCTTCTTTTGGGAGTAAGGTTCTTCAAGCGGTGGTACCTTCAGTTTAGGTCCGCTTGTCTTGTTCTCCCTCCCTATTCATTCTGTGTCCTCTAGCTTGGGTATTGGTTCCCACTAGTAATTAGAATGTTTTGTGGACTCTCCATGCCATAGGAAAGAAAACAAAATTTATGCTTACCTGATAAATTTATTTATTTCCGGGCATGGAGAGTCCACGACCCGCCCTCTTTTAAATTAAGACCACAGTTTTTTTTGTCTAGTCCTCAGGCACCTCTATACCCTTGTGTTATCTTCTTTTTCTGTTTCCCTTCGGCCGAATGACTGGCGGTTATGGGTAAGGGAAGTGATACTTAACAGCTCTGCTGGGGTGCTTTTTGCTGCCTCCTGCTGGCCAGGAGGGAATATCCCTCTAGTAATTACAATGTTTTGTGGACTCTCTATGCCCGGAAATAAATACATTTATCAGGTAAGCATACATTTTGTTATTAAGTTAAAGGGACATAAACACATTCAGATTAAATGCTTAATTAAGATTGATAAAACAACTTTGCAATATACATTTATTAATTACCTGTAATTTACAGTCCTGAAAACTGAAAGGGCAAATGGCAGGCTTCACAAGCATAACCTTGCCACATATCTATCCCTAATTAGCTTTTTTTTAATTTATAACCAACAATGGACACAGATACACAAAATGCAAGTCCTTTTGGCACACAGGTAGAAAATAAAAAGTAGCTGTGACAATAAAATATGATAGTGTACATTTTCACGTAATTAACATTATCTAATTTACATTTTTATCATTTCTGATGAAGCCAAACAATTGAGATTTTGTTAATACAATGATAGTGGCAGACCCTGTCATCTCCAGACTTAAGACCAGATTGACTCCTCCAAATAAGTAAAGTGGTCGGTGGAGTTTGGTCATTGAAAAACAATTGGAGCAAACAATTTGTTAATAACATTCAGACTCTGTTGATATCTTAATCTGTTGTAAGACTGCAGAAAAATATTGTAATTGCAAGATATTTACTGTTCCTTTAACCTACCAGTAATAATGGTGTCTTTTGTAGATTACGTAATTTAGCATTCTAATTTGTTTTTAAAGGTATACAGACAATGATGGTCAAATTAGCTATGCGAAGCTTGTCGCTGCACTAAACTGGAGAGAAAATCCTGTTCCAGCACAGCAGAAGACGCCAATTAAGGTAAAAAATCTGTATTTGTTTAGCAAACATTTCTCGTTTGAAACTATAATTGTACAAGGCTATTTTTTATTTAGAACACTACAATTCTAAGTCCCAAATAACAAGGGGACTTACAATCACAAAACAAAAGTAAAAAAAAGGGATTGTTTACTAATCATTACTTATGGCTATGGATTATACAACATTGACCTCCGGACGTTAGGGATGCCATGATAGTTAAAATGTTTAAATGAGATCTTGTTGATCACTTATAATCTTTTATATAATAATGAAGAAATATGTGGAAATTATAAACCTCTAATAAGAAAGTAAAATAAACTAAATAAAGGGTGTGTGCCAGTATGAAACAATTGGCAAAAATAAATTAGTATATACTATATACTGTGTATATATATATATATATATATATATATATATATACATACAGTGTATATATAAGATAAATATATATATATATATTTATACACATATATTTTTATATATATATATATATATATATATATATACACAGTGTGTATAAATATATATACAGTATGTTTATATATATACTGTGTATATATATATATATATATATATTTATACATATATATACACACACAGACACACTATATGATATCCATAGACAAACATTAGCAGTACAATAGGTCATACTAAATAGTTCAGTGACCTTAAAGGTGGTGCTGTCATGTAATGCCCAGCTACAAAGTAGTAGACCATGCAAACTCAGAGTGGTACTCCTGAGTGCTGAAGAGCATACAAATCCCCTCTCATCTGTTGCATCACTCACTACAGAGTTCCAAACTGCCTCTGGAAGCAACATCAGTACAAGAACAGTGCATTGGGAGTTCCAAGAAATGAGTTTCCATGGCCAAGCAGCTGTTCTCAAATCTCATATCAACATGCGCACTGCAAAGGGTCGGCTGGAGTGGTATAAATTCACTGGACTCTGGAGCAGTGGAAATGTGATGAAATAGGCGTCAGTCTGATGGTAGAATCTGGTTGTGGCAGATGCCAGGAGAATGCTACCTACATAGGAAAAATAGGAAGAGACTTACCATCTGCCATCGGTTTTAATTACCTCCCCACATCTCAGGCGCTCATGATCGTATACTAGGAGTTAGATATAAAGTCAGGGAGTCTCATTCTATTTTAAAGTGAGAAGCAAGAATGATTCAGCCGCAAGGCAGATTTTTGTAATGTTAGGATTTAAGATTTGTTTTTATTTAAAACAATACATATTTGAACTAATGTACTGTGATAATTCTTATGAGATTAGTCGCATCTAGAACTGGTCTTAAAGTAGTCATTAAAGGCTTATGGCAGTCACTGAGAAACGTCACCAAGAATACTAAGATAGCAAAACTTATCCCTATGGGATATTTAAAAAAATCTCAGGCAGAGCTTTGTGCAAACAATGAATTCTAAGGGAAATGCCCTTTAGGGAATACATAAAACAGATTATCTAGGAATTTAGCTAGAAATCACTTCATGACAAGCAGATGTCTTACACGCTCCTTGAATCAAGGAATGTAAAGTGCATATTCTCAAAATGCTCTTGTAATAAACATAGTTCTAGTAGGTGATCATGTTAATAAAATGTATTGAAAATAATATGTAATTAAGTTAGAGAGTCTTCAAGATACCAAATGTTGCTTTCTCAGGTGAGGCACTTGAATAAACAATTTTCAGAGGTTTTGAAAGCACAGATAAGAAATTTGATCTGGTACTCTAAAATTATTATTTACTATAAACAAATTGTGACAATGTATTTTGGCATAACATTTCCCCCAATTTACTATTAATTAATTAATTAATTAATTAGTAACTACTAAACTTTTAGATAATCCAGACAAAATTGGAGCTGGGAAGTAATGGTTGTAAACTGATAGTTATAATCAAAGGTTTCATGATTCATGATAGGTCATGCAATTTTAAACAACTTTCCAATTCATTTTAATCATCAAATTAGTTTTTTTTCTCTTGGTATTCTTAGTTGAAAGCTAAACCTAGGTAGGGTCATATTCTAATTTTTAAGCCCTTGAAGGCTGCCTCTTATCTGAATGCATTTTACAAAGCTAAAGGGCGTTAGTTCATGTGTGCCATATAGATAAGATTGTGCTCATGGCTGTGTAGTTAGTTATGAGAGGTCACTGACTGGCTAAAATGCAAGTCTGTCAAAAGAATTGAAATAAGGGGCAGTCTGCAGAGGCTTAGATACAAGGTAATCACCGAGATAAAAAGTATATTAATATAACTATGTTGGTTATGCAAAATTGGGGAATGGGTAATAAAGGGGTTATCTATAGTTTTAAACAATACACATTCTGGAGTAGACTGTCCCTTTAAACAGACTTTGACACTCATACTATTGAGGTTATTTCCCATATCCCTCTAGTCATGGGTGCCACAAGGCTGAAATTTAGCTTTCACTGCATTCCAGTGCTGATGTGCTTGCACATGCGCAAGAACTCTCCTTCAGATACCTACTGTGAAACCTAGGTTCCAAAATGGAAGCACTTATAATTAGAGTGAGGTGCATAAAATGTATTTAGTGTTTAAGTTCCCTTTAAAATGTACACACCCTGACTATATGTACTGGCCATTTTTGTAAACAAAATTTGTATTGAGATATATCTTTTTACACTGCTTACTTATTTTAGGAGCATTAATATAGGGTGATAGCATTAGTTAATCATTTTTACCACCAGAAAGCAGCACATATTATGACAATATACATACATAAATACAAATACTACCGCAGGTCAGCACCAAAGCATAGTTTTTAAAATACTCAGTTATAAATTGAATATCTGAATCCTTAGTATGTAGTATAGTATATAGTAGTGTCTACCAGAAAACCAACAAAGATTTGATCATGACAAAGAAATGCAGACAGACAAAAGTAACACATCCAAATATAACGTTCAAATATTATTTAAATTATTGATGACATGTTTTCAGGAGATCTGAAAATAATTTACTTTGTTCCTTGGATAGATTGTTTTTTTAATGAAAACCTCTTAATTTTTTTAAAGTTTTTTTTAAAAAGATATGTGGTTTTTCAATATTTTAAATACTATTTTTAGTTGTCTATTAATCAAGTTTGTAGTTTTAGCTTTCTGGATTTTTTTTTTTGATTTTTTTTGCAAAGTGACTATTATTATTTTATTTTTTTATTATCCATTTATGCAGCCCAGGTTTCAAAATTAATTGGGAAAGCAAAGTGCTATTTAAATATGATTTTTTTCATTCAAGGATAGTAAAATTGTATTAATTTGATATTTTTTAAATGTATCTTTTCATTCTTCAAACTTATATCTTTCTTTTTTTGGGGGGCGTGGGCAAAGTAGCTTTTAAATCAACCAGTCAATATTCAATGAAAAACTCCATAGAAATATTATTTTACTTTAAAAGAAGAATAAAACATTAATTAGAAACTTTTACTGCTGACTGCGTGTTTAATAATAATTTTAAAATAATGATTGAAAAATGTGTGCCTTTAATAAAAAAATAAATATGAAGAAGTTTTAAGAGACCACAGATAGTCATGTCAGAAAATACATGACCAGTAAGAACTTAGGAATGATGGTAAATCATTGTATTCTATTCTCGGGAAAGAATTGTGACAACTGATGTCAGAAGTTTTAGGTTTCCCTAAACTTATATTGACCTTTCACCAGCTAAGCACAATTTTTTTTTAACATGTTTGTCATCGCACATAGCGTATTTTTTTTCTCTAGCTCAAAAAAGAAGCAATTGAATCCTAACACTAATTTAAAATACGTGTAAGAATGTTGTCCCAATTAAATAAAAATAGTTTCTGTGACTTAATGCGTATCATGTGGCTGATCTAGTCTATTTAAAACTACACAATAGTGAAGAATCCAACGCTAGTTACCTAGTTTCCTGCAAAACATGTTTTATCTTTAATAACTGAGCTACTAATGAGTCTCAGATGATTTCAAAACAATAATTAAATAGCATAATCCTTATAATTGCAACATCTCCAGGATTGAATCACTATGAATTATCAGATCAGGTTTTATTATATTGATTGTTTATACAAGCAGTAGTGGACCTACTCAACAGAGGGCCCTGGTGCAATTTATTTTTATGGGTACCCCAAAGGTAACTCAGTAGTAAGCAATAGTAATCATATACATGCTGCTCTGTATAATTAATTTGAGGATAGTTAGATAGGTAGACCTGCAATCTGCACTAATTAAAGGCACCTCTGCTTTTGGATTGTACACATTCTGCACACGGCTAGTGTAGACTGGCTGCTATGGGCTCCCCAGCACTTGGGCCCTGGTGCCACTGCACCTGCTGATCTAATGGTAATTCAGCCCCTGCATACAAGATCTTATTGTTTCTTATTTTAGGGTATGGGGAGTTATATACCTGCAGGGCCTCTTGCACTACATTTGATTTTGAATATGTTTGAATGAGCACCTGGTTAGGGACCATTTTTAGACTTGAATATGTGCACTATTCTGCATACCTTTTTTGGCATTCTATTGTTAAGGAATTTATCTACAGAATTCATTTTTTTCTTCTAAAAATCAACAATTTATATGTATTTGTTAATTAAAAGAGGAACAGAACAGTTTCTATCACAGGCTAATTTTCCAAGCAAACTTAACCTACAGAGGTTCTCCAGGTTTTGCAATATAACTAGCTACTGTTATCTGCCAGGGTGCCCTAATAATTATATTAAAAATCTGAATAATATGCACTCACTGGTCTTGAATCACCATTTTAAGTTTATAACAAAACATGGCATTTTGGGACAACAAAAGGAACCTTGCAGACCAATCACAAACTAAATCGCATATATAGGATTTGAGCATGAATTATTATTTGCACATGTGCAGCTAAAGAAAGTGATTGTGGTAGTCCTGTCCTGTTCTCTTCCCTCATGGTGGATGAGCACAGATTCAGCTTACTTAATTATCTCCTTGTGTATTTTGGACGTCGCCGGCACTAGATCACACAGTACTGTGCCAAGTATACTATGTTAACATAGTACCTATGTCCAGTACGGAGGTGCAGGTTGTGGTCTGACAGCGGAGAACCACAACCGGGGGCAGAAGACATCTGTCGTCATATGGTATGGGAGCATTGATCGTGCTCTGTTACCATATGAAGGAGGATCCGATACAGACAGTGACACAGACAGTGTCACTGTCTGTATTGGTGTAGTAGTGCCAGTGGGAAGTGTGAGAGGGAAGGAGGTAGGTGGTTGGCTCATCGTGTGAGGTGGAGGCTATCCCTACACTACAGCAAAGGATCTCAGGAGGGGAGAGTGAGGGATGGGTCCCTACACTACAGAAAATGGTTGGAGGGGGTGGTGGGTCCTTACACTACAGAAAAAGTAAAACATTTTTTTTTTAAAACCTTGATCGCTTGGAGGAGGGAAGTGGCAAAGGTCAGGGGTTAATCCCTACACTACAGAAAAAAATAAACACAAAAAACCCCAACCAGTTTGCATACTGGCAGACTGTTGGCTAGTAATAAAGATAGCAGGGCAGTGGGAGGGGGAGGGAAGAGAGCTATTTGAGAAGGATCAGGTGGAGAGTGAGGAGGGCTAACTACACCACAGAAAAGAAACAATAAATAGTTTTAAATAAAGCCTTAAACTGCATAATGGCAGACTGACATGGCGGTACCTAAAACGGTGGATTATCACAAGACGTAGTTGAGAATATCAATGGGCCAATTACAGTAAAAGAAGTGGAAGATGCGATTAAAGTTCTTAAGTCTAATAAAGCTCCCGGTCCTGACAGATTGCCTTCCGAATTTTATAAAATTCTAATTGATCAAATTACTCCTATTTTACTTGATTTATATAATGGGTATTTCCAACAATCTAAGGACTGTTCGGCTGGATTTGCTGCATCCGATATCTCCCTGATTCTTAAAAAAGACAAAGATCCCGAAAATCCTACTTCATATCGTCCAATATCTTTACTTAATACTGAGTCTGACTATAAGATTTTGACCACTATAATTGCTAATCGATTGAAACCACATTTAGCAGATATTATACATGAAAATCAGTCAGGATTTATGCCGGGCAGAAATCCAGTTAGGAATATACGGAAGACAATGCTGATAGTGGAATATATCTGGGACCAATTAAAAAATAGAAAACAGGGAAAGATGTTGGACGCAGCAATATTATCAGTTGATGCTGAGAAAGCTTTCGATTTTATTAGCTAGGATCACCTATTTACCACATTAAATAAATTTGGTCTAAAAGATAATATTACAAATATAATAAGAATATTATACAACAATCCAATATCTGCAGTTATTGTAAATGGCTCTACGTCGGAAAGTTTTAATTTACAGAGAGGTACACGCCAAGGATGCCCGTTATCCCCGATACTTTTCAATTTATCAATAAAGCCCCCTGCAATTCTATTGAGAAATTGTTTCCCAGGTATCCAAATAGGTTGGCAAAAGATGGTACTTTCTCTGTATGCCGATGACCACCTCTTGATCTGTTTGAGCGATATAGAAAGGACCTTACCATTATTATTAAAAGAAATACGTCAATTTGGTAACGTATCAGGATATACTATAAATTTTGGGAAATCTGAATTGCTTTGGTTAAATAAATTCCACGACTTTAAACTACAACTTCCCTTTAAAGAAACACACCAGATTAAATATCTGGGAATTATAATGTCTAAAAATCTACATGAATGTTACCAGCTAAATTATCCCAAAATATGCAAATATTTTGGGATAATTTAGCTGGTAACATGTGAAAAGAAATTTTCAGACTGGGCTAATTTACCAATTTCTCTGATGTCCTGAATAATGCTTATTAAAACTACTTTTTCCTAAGATACTATATTTACTTCAAAACATTCCCCTGCTGCTTACTAAAACCTATATAGCGTTTTTTAGGAAAATTAGTTTTAGATTTATCGGGAATAGGAAAAGACCTAGAATTGCATTGGATAAATTGCAACGTGATGAGTTAGCCGCTGGTCTGGCCTTTCTAGATATTGAAATTTATAACTTAGCGACTCTAGTTAAATATGCGCTAGATTGGGTAACATCCCAAGATCATATAACACTCTATCAAATAGAAACTAAGCTTATTGCTCCATTTAATTTGAAAACTTTGTAACATACACAGATAAATAAAATTCCAAAGAGAATTGCTAATATGATAATATTTAAAAATATAATTAAGGCCTGGCAGTTAATGTGTCTCAGAGACAATGTTAATCCATATTGTACGGAATTACTTAACATTACTGGTAATCCTGAGTTTAAACCAGGATATACGCAAGCAGTATTTCATCGCTGGAAAAATAAAGGCCTAAGCCATTTCACACAACTATTGTCAACAGATCTTATAATGGAATCATTTACAAACATTGCTAAGAAATACGATCTACCCAAAAATGACTTTTATGCTTTCCTCCAAACTAGACATTATATTAGTGATCTACAAATAAAATATAAACCTGATTGGTCTTTAGGAGTTCTAACTAATATAATAAACCTATATATAGCAGGCAAAAGATCAATCTCAATAAGCTATCATTTAATTAATTATTTTCAAAATGAAGATTATTGGCTTGAATTGAGAGATAGTTGGCGAAATGAGTTTTACAGATTAGATATAGAGGAACTATAACAATCTCTTAAGTTAAGCAACAAATCTTGGGTTTCTACGAATTGGAGAGAATCACATTTAAAATTAATTAGGAAAACCTATATAACTAATGCTAAGCTGAATAAGTGGTTTGGAGCCAAATATGGTTGCCCTAAATGTGGTTCAGATCAGGCAAATATTACACACTATTTATGGTTCTGTCCAAAAAGTTTACAGCTATGGAGCCAAATCAATTTTTGGTTGAAAAAGAAATTAGCAATAGAGTTTGACATTCAAAGGTTCCATGTTTTTTTTTAGTTAAATATACAGAAGAATCTAAGGAAAATTAATTAATTAATATGATTATTTTTATTACTAGAAATTAGATTTTTACAGGTTGGAAATCAAATAAAGCCCCTAAATTTGTGGCATGTAAAAACGCTTTAATAAAACAATGTGTGTCGGAACAGTATTCCCTATTGGATCTTTCTACTTTTCAATTAGGAAGATTCTTTAATAAATGGCAAACCCTGATTTTTTCATTGCCTGAGAACTTGCAGATTCAATTGATTTTCCCACTTAGGAACACTGAATATGTTATAAGTAATGTAACAGCTGGTCAATTCCCGCAAAGTTGGGCTGGAATTTAGATGGTGCATATTAGAAAAGAAAGTGAAGATATTCCCCCCTTTCCTCTTTTTTTTTTTTTCCTCCTCTCTCCCACGATATGATCCATATGTTTTATATAAAAGGTATCAATGAAGTTATATAGAAGGTATATCTAGCCCTGAACTTATTTTTTGATTTACGAACAGAATACACCATAATAGGATTTATTTTTCTTTTACTATGTCAATCATAGTTTAATGGCTATTAGGACCCCACAGATATAGATGATCTCCATTTAAGATTATAAGATTAGACTAATTAGGTGGTCTTATTGTATTTTGTTATACAAATATCACTGTATGTATCAAAATGCTGTTGATTTGATTATTTGTGTGTCTTTTTTTCTCTTTGATTGTTTGTTGTATTCTGTCTAAAATTAATAAAAAGAAAATTAAAAAAAAACAAAAAAAAAAAAAACAGTGGAAGATGGTGATGACCAAGGGGGGCGGGGGAAAGCTGTTTGGGAGGGATCAGGGAGGTGGAAGTGTAATCCTATACAGCAAATATTACACTTAAAGGGACAGTCAACACCAGAATTTTTGTTGTTTTAAAAGATAGATAATCCCTTTATTACCCATTCCCCAGTTTTGCATAACCAACACAGTTATAATAATACAATTTTTACCTCTGTGATTACATTGTATCTAAACATCTTCTGACAGCCCCCTGATCACATGACATTTTATTTATTATCTATTAACTTTTATTTTAGCCAATTAGTGCAGTGTCTGCCACAATTCACGGGCGTGCTCACAATGTTATCTATAGGGTTTACCTGAACTAGCTCTCCCCTGCTGTGAAAAGCAAATATAAAAGCATGTGATTAGAGGCGGCCTTCAAGGGCTTAGCAATTATCATATGAGCCTTCCTAGGTCTAGCTTTCAACTAAGAATACCAAAAGAACAAAGCAAAATTGGTGATAAAAGTAAATTGGAAAGTTGTTTAAAATTGCATGCCCTATTTGAAACATGAAAGTTTTTTTTGGACTTGACTATCCCTTTAACAGTTAACTGATTAATAACCCCTTCACTGCCAGGAATTCCAGAAGTGTGGTGCATAGATGTAATTAGTAGCCTTCTAATTACAAAAAGCCAATGGCAAAGCCAAGCCAAAATGTTACTCTTCTGATCCCACTCATTACCTGATGAAGAGGACAGTCATTTGAAATAGCTGAGTTTGCCTGCTGAAACTGCCACCTATACTGATCTTGTCAATACTTACAGTATTTGCTGCAGAAAAGCTATGCAATCAACAGATAGTGGCAGTGGGGGTAGAAGAAAGAACCCATCCCATTTAAAAAAGTATCCCTGCTGTTACTTGGAATACAGCTTCTTGCCCAAGTACATTGTTCCTTTCAGGGAGTTATTTGCTAAAATGTACTATCTTTTAGGTACAAAGCATTTTTATTAATCTACAATATTTATTTAAATAATCAGAGATACTACTTAATTGGTACTGATGGCAAATCATCCTTCTCTATTTACACATTGTCTCCTATCCCCTCATTTTGTATTACCCCAGACCTCAAATCAGCCAGACCAGGGCCCTACTTACCTTACATAAGCTGCACTCCTGTTAACAATACAGCATTCACTCACTATATTTTACTACTCACCCTGTTCAATTTCTACTCATAGGTAACAAACGCTCTATTTTTGTTTAAATGGAGTAATAGCAAAAATGCTAAAAGTTCTCTAATGCTATGGGCAAGTTTTTCTCAGATTCTTTAATAATAATTTATTTAACATGTATATAAACAGACATATATATTCCTTTATAATCACCATTTAATAGCTAAATATATTTATGTTGCGGGTAAAGTCAGATATTGGGTAATCCTACGATTACCCGGGTAAAACTGGCATTACACAGCAGCTGTGGGTAAAGCAGATGTAAGATCATACATCAGGCTTTACCCGGTTAATTCTTCTGGATAAAGCTAATCACAGCACTATTTTCGTCCTTTGAAGACAATAGTTCTTGCAAATCACCACTTCAAACATATATACGATGCGCTGTAATTCTTCTTCTTCACTATTTTTTTTGCCACCGCAAAATAAAAAAAATAGTGTACATGGGCTTTATCCAGAAGCATTTGGGTAATCCTAGGATTACCCGGGTAAAGCCTGATGCATGATCTTACATCGGGGCGTTACCAACAGCCGCTGGGGTAATGTCAGTTTTATCCGGGTAATCCTAGGATTACCCGGATATCTGACTTTACCAGTAACATATATATGCCTACTTCTATTACAAAGAATGCTTTTCATATAATAAGTGTTGATGTAAAACTGATAATCCACTTTAGGAGAGCAAATGACTAGAGGACCAAGGTGAGGGAGAGGGAAACCCTAGTTTATAGAAAAATAGATAACAGTATTAAACCAAACCTGCCTGGGAGAAAATGGAACAAACCACATTTTCAGATGTTTTTTACAGAAAAAGGCAGTCAAATAAATAATTTATGTTGCAATAATATTATACTACAATAAAACATGTTCGGCTCAATTACAAGGGGCAAGCTAAAGTTAGTGCGGGTCACGATAAGCAATATCGCAACCATGCTAAGTTGTGTGCGTATTACAAGTTGAAAGTAAACAAGTACACTCGAGCGCAAAAATAATTTGCACTTGTCATTTTAGCATGAGTAAAGACCTAGGGGTCGATTTATGAAGCAGCAGATGCTGCTTCTGACCCACTCCGCTTCAGGATACGATCGAGTTGATTGACACCCCCTGCTAGCGGCCGATTGGCTGCGAATGTGCAGGGGACGGCATTGCACAAGCATTTCACAAGAAATGCTTGTGAAATGATAAATGCATATGCTGTCGGCATGTATCGATGTGTGGCTGACATGGTCCGCTACAGCGGATCATGTCCAACCGCACATTAGTAAATCGCCCCCTAGCGTAAAGTTTAAGTGTAAAACCAAAAAATGCACCAAACACAACATAAATACATTAAAATAAAATGTAACAATCATAAATACGCTTTCTAATAAATTATTCATATAAATATTAATAACAGTTTTTTTATAAGGGTTGAAAGGTATGTGGTATATGAGAAGGTATTTGACTGGAAAGGGATATATACATCCTATGACCCTGCAACATGCACAGCCCTGGGTGCTCAATAGCACTCACAGGTAGCTATAACGTCCCCAGAGTCCTAGGCAGTTAACCCCAGACAAGTTTGGGTGCAAGGCCCATAGGGAAAATTACAAAACAAATTAATACAACAATTAATTTATGCACTTTGGAGCCATTTCCAGTTAAATACCTTAAAACTTAAAACATTTTAGTTAACTTTAATATTTTAAAATGTGTTTTACTATTACTATACTTTATTTATGAAGCGCCAACATATTCCACAGCGCTGTCCATGGGTAAAATTAATTTAAATAAAACAATGATATAAAACTTGTAAGAGACAGGACAAAATTTACAAGCACATACAGGAGGAGTTGAGGGCCCTATTCCAGTGGGAACTTACAATCTAGAAGGGTAGGAGGTTTTAGTGTAAATATTTTACATTCCAATGTTCTTCACTTAGAAAAGAATGTTCTTAGTATTTGTAAATAAATATATATATATATATATATATATATATTTCCATTTACATCTGTATTTATATTGTTACCTATATATTTTTATATATATATATATATATTTCCATTTACATCTGTATTTATATTGTTACCTATATATTTATATATATATATATATATATATATATATATATATATGTATATATATATATATATATATATATATATATATATATGTGTATATATATATATATATATATATATATGTGTATATATATATATATATATATATATATATATATATATATAAATATAAAAATGTACAAAAATTATTCAGCTACAGTATATATAGAATTATCTATTTAAAAATAAAAATAATATTTTCTTCTATGAGAAGAACAATTGGAATGTAAAATATTCATAACTACCTTCTGGTTTAGCAATCTAGTTCTAATGCGGCGGCGGTTTGCACCCAAGCGGTAAGTGCGATATCCAAAGTCCTGAAGTTAGCGCACATTGGGTTTCACTCGCATGCTAAATTTCAACTTGCAATATGCGTGATAACCCTCCTGCGTTAAAAGTTTACTTTTAGTGGTGGTAGCCGGCAAGTGAAAAATATATTTAGTGTGACACTTGTAATCTGGTCCTTTATGGGTTTAATGACCTTTCAAGGAACCATTTTTAAATTATTTATTTTACTCTGTTTTCTTCTAGTATGATCCTGACTGGAGTGGACAAACTACATCTCATGCAGTAAAGAGTGTGAACTATCTCCTTCTTCTAGATGATTTGTTTGGTCAACAGGACTGATTTGATTGAAGAATATAAAGCGCTTAAGCTTTAATAGCATGTATTTCTATCCATTTCTCCTCAATGTCTTAAGAAGAATAAATTGTGAACATGACAAAAATGCTGTCTGGGCTGTGAATAAATAATACAAAAAAACTTTAGCTGTCTGTTATTTATGCTGGTTCCTCATAAAATTACTATTGCATTTGAAGACCTTTTTCATATATTTTATAGCACACAAATATTTGCAATTTCGATTAGATTTTTGTTATCTTAATTCACTTGACAAACCCAACCAAGAACACCTGGTAATCTTTAGATATGGTTGGAATTTTTAAAATGTTTTCAAACCAAGTAAAATTAAAGTTAATAGCTAATGCATAAATGTTGTGCCACAGTCAACACTGATTGTTGGGTTTTCATTTGGTTTGCATGTTACATGAAATATAAAGCCTAAAATTCTTCCATGTTTTATTCATTTCTATATACATTATAATTATATATATATATATATATATATATATATATTATATATATATATATATATATATATATATATATATGACACACGTATAACATTATAGGTAGATATACAGACGGATAGATTTATTAGTATATATATCTATATATATATAATACAATAAAAAAGGTATTACAGTCACTTAGGGTATAGCACACAAGTCAGAGTAAGCAGTTAGTTTACAGACATATCATTTTCTAAGTCCAAATCAACATACTGAATTAAAGTCTCCTTGGTGCCGGTATAGAGTCCTCACCCTTCTATGTGACTAGCCTGGATTTCTCTGACGTATGTTTCGCTGCTTGTAGTGTAGCTTTTTCAAGCAGTATGATCCTTCCATACCGGGGACTGGTTCATAATGCTCATTTTGTTTCCTTCTAAATTGTTCCAAAACATGTGGGTTGATGATGTTCCAAATCCACATAGATAAGTGACAGTTTATACGTCACAGAAAAGTCCATCACAAAATGTTAGCGTTTCTGTTAATTCAATAAACATCATATTCTCATTTCATATTCTCATCATTAACACAGTTGCAAATTCTCATAATGAATTGAGAATATGAAACAAAGAAAAATAGAATTTGACGGTAAATAAGAACCAAAAAGTTCCATCAAGTCTACCTATATTACATGTTAATGTTTTCTTAGGATAGCCTTATGCATGTCCCAGGCATTTTTGAATTCCTTAACAGCCTTTATGTTTATCACCTCAATTGGTAGTTTATTCCATGAATCCACCACACTTTCTGTTAAAAAATGCTTCCTCATATTTCTCCTGAATCTGCTACCCTCTAACTTTAGATTGTGACCCCTTGTTTTGGCATTTTATTCTTTTGTGAAAAATGCTTTAAGCGTCTACTTTATTAAGTCCCGTCATATATTTGAAGGATTCTACCATGTCACTTCTTTCCCTTCTATCCTAAACTATACATATTTAGGTCATAGAGTCTTTCTTTGTACGTTATATATTTTAGACCGTGTACCATTTTAGTAGCCCGACAGCATCTAGTTTATTTATATCATTCTGGAGATATGGGCCTCTAGTTATCAAGCCATCAACCTCAAATATGCTGGAATTCCGCAGCGTATTTGTGGCGAGGCTGATTCGCCTTAGTTATCAAGCCCTACACACCGGCAAAAGTAGAATTTAGTGACGTAAGCCTCGATCCGCCGGACTCAGTCCGACACAGATCGATTCTTACGTCACTCCAGATGTTCCGCACACAAGTTCGGCACAATCTGACTACTTTTGCAGTTATCAAAAAACTAGCAGGTACGCTCGGCACTTTTCCGGCCCAGCGTACCTGGTTTTCAATCCGCCGCCCTGGAGGTGGCGGATCCCATAGGAATCAATGGGAGTCTGACCATAGCGAAAGTTCATGTTCGCTGCTGCCCGACATCCCATTGATTCCTATGGGAGCTGTCTACACCTAACACCCTAACATGTACCCCGAGTCTATCGGATTCTATCAGCCAATCGGAATTAAGGTAGGAAAAATCTGATTGGCTGATTTAATCAGCCAATCAGATTAAAGTTCAATCCGATTGGCTGATCCAATCAGCCAATCAGATTGAGCTTGCTTTCTATTGGCTGATCGGAACAGCCAATAGAATGCAAGCTCAATCTGATTGGCTGATTAAATCAGCCAATCAGATTTTTCCTACCTTAATTCGAGGGACGCCATTATGGATGATGTCACTTAAAGGAACCATCATTCGTCGTTAGTCCGTCGGTAGAAGAGGATGGCTCTGCGTCGGCTCGTCTGAAGATGACTCCGCTCCGGATGGATGAAGATTGAAGACGCCGCCTGGATGATGACTTCAATCGGATGGAAGACTTCTTCAGCGCCCCTTGGATGATGACTTCAATTGGATGGAAGACTTCTTCAGCGCCCCTTGGATGAAGACTTCGGCCGCTGCGGATGTCCTCTTCTGTTCCATCGGTGGTCGGCTGGCTGAAGACGGCTAAAGGTAGGATGATCTTCAGGGGGGTAGTGTTTATTTAAGGGGGGTTTGGGTTACAGTAGGGGTGTGTGGGTGGTGGGTTTTAATGTTGGGGGGGTTGTATTTTTATTTTACAGGCAAAAGAGCTGTTTTCTTTGGGGCATGCCCCACAAAAGGCCCTTTTAAGGGCTGGTAAGGTAATAGAGCTGTTAACTTTTTAATGTAGAATAGGGTAGGGCATTTTTTATTTGGGGGGCTTTGTTATTTTATTAGGGGGCTTAGATTAGGTGTAAGTAGCTTAAAATTGTTGTATTATTTTTTAAATGTTTGTAACTTATTTTTTTTTATTTTTTGTAACTTAGTTTTTTTTTATTTTTTGTACTTTAGTTAGTTTATTTAATTGTATTTAATTGTAGTTATTTGTAGGTAATTTATTTAATTAATTTAATGATAGTGTAGTGTTAGGTTTAATTGTAACTTAGTTTAGGATTTATTTTACAGGTAATTTTGTATTTCTTTTAGCTAGGTAGTTATTAAATAGTTAATAACTATTTAATAACTATTCTAACTAGCTAAAATAAATACAAAGTTACCTGTAAAATAAATATAAATCCTAAAATAGCTACAATGTAATTATTAATTACATTGTAGCTATCTTAGGGTTTATTTTACAGGTAAGTATTTAGTTTTAAATAGGAATAATTTATTTAAGTATAGTGTAGTGTTAGGCGTAATTGTAACTTAGGTTAGTTTTTATTTTACAGGTAAATTTCTCTTTATTTTAAGTAGGTAACTATTAAATAGTTAATAACTATTTAATAGCTATTGTACCTAGTTAAAATAAATTGAAAGCTGCCTGTAAAATTAAAATAAATCCTAAGATAGCTACAATATAATTATTATTTATATTGTAGCTATATTAGGGTTTATTTTAAAGGTAAGTATTTAGTTTTAAATAGGATTAATTTAGTTAATAAGAGTTATAATATTTAAATGTATTGAATTAATATTTAAGTTAGGGGGGTGTTAGGGTTAGACTTAGGTTTAGGGGTTAATAATTTTATTATAGTTGCGGCAGTGTAGGGGGGGCAGGATAGGGGTTAATAAATTTATTATAGGTTGCGGCGGTGTAGGGGGGCAGGATAGGGGTTAATAAATTTATTATAGGTTGCGGCGGTATAGGGGGGGTAGGATAGGGGTTAATAAATTTATTATAGGTGGCGATGGTGTAGGGGGGGGCAGATTAGGGGTTAATAAGTTTAATATAGGTAGCGGCGGGGTCCGGGAGCGGCAGTTTAGGGGTTAAACAATTTATTTAGTTGCGACGGGGTCTGGGATTGGCAGGATAGGGTTTAATAAATTTATTATAGGTGGCGGCGGTATAGGTGGGGCAGTATAGGGGTTACTAGGTATAATGTAGGTGGTGGTGGGCTCCGGGAGCGGCGGTTTAGGGGTTAATACATTTATTATAGTTGCGGCGGGGTCTAGGAGCGGCGGTTTAGGGGTTAATAACTTTATTTAGTTGCGGGGGGCTCCGGGGGCGCCGGTATGGGGGTAGAACAGTGTAGTTTAGTGTGGGTGCTTAGTGACAGGCTAGCAATAAAGCTGGGAAAAAGCCGAAGAGCAGCGAGATCGGATGAGTGATAACTATCACAGTCCGCTGCTCATCGCCCCGTACTTGGTGCGCGGCTTTTTGACAGCTTTATTGATAACTTTGGGAAGATTATTCAGGTCCGCGGCGGTGATGGTAGGCGAGCTTAGGCGGGCGTATTGGGGCCGGCGATGGCAGGTAAGTAGACACGTTGATAACTAGAGGCCATGGTCTCTAGGACTGTACACAGTATTCCAGATTTGGTCTAACTAATGATCTGTAAAGTGGCATAAAAACCTTGCTATTTCTTCTATTAATACCTCTCCCAATGCAACCAAGTATTCAACTGGCCTTACTGGCTGCACTGCTGCATTGTGTACCAAATTTGAAGTCATCTGAGATAATAATTCCCAAGTCCCTTTCTTCTTCAGTTACAGTAAGTAATGTACCATTGAGACTATGATTTTTGGATCTTATATGCATGATTTTGCTCTTGGTAATATTACATTTCCGATCCCATTTATTTGACCAGTCCTCTATTTTTTTAATATCACTGTTCATTTGATCAACCCCTCCTGGAACATCAACTTTGTTACAATTTTTTGTATCATCAGCAAACAAGAAAACCTTCCCCTTAAGCCCACTTCCAATATCAATTATGAACAAAACAGACCCAAGAACTGACCCTTGGAGAACACCACTAGTAACTGACCCCTCATTTGAATGTACTCCGTTAATTGAACCCCTCTGCCTTCTATCCTTAAGCCTGCATTCTAACCACTTAACAATCGTAGCATCTACTCCAAGGTAATACATTTTGTGAATAAGTTTGTTGTGTGGGACAGTATCAAATGCTTTGCTAAAGTCTAGATATGCCACATCTATGGCTGCTCCCTGGTCTATTAATTGAGTTACTTGGTTAAAGAAATCCAGCAGTGAAACCATGCCTTTGTCTTCTAAGTTGTTTGTCTGAAGGTAAGACACAAGTCTTTCCTTTAAAAGAGTTTCCATTAATTTCCCTGCAATTGAGGTCAAACTGACTTGCCTAAAGTTAGCAGAATCTCCCCTACTACCCTTTTTATGAAGAGGGACCAGATTAGCAATTTTTCAGTCTGGAACAACTCCTGTTAGCAGTGACTGATTCAATAAATCAGCTAATGGAGAAGCTATCACGGATCAACGTTCTCTAAGTACCCTTGGATGAATATTATCTGGACCCACAGACTTATTTACTTTTATTTTTTATAAAGCCCTTGAAACCTCTTCATCTGTAAAAAGAAAAGTAATACTCACATTATCATTTAAAGTAACATCCCTTAATAGAATATCACTATCTTTACCATCAGTTGTAAAGACTGAACATAAGTAATTATTTAAACAGTTTGCTATTTGTTTTTCTCCTTCCAATACTCATCCTTCTATGTTGTTTATTGAATTAACAGAAACACTATTATTATATTATAATAAAATGGATATACACAGAATTTACTATAAAATCCTATTGATAATAAAACAAATTATAAAAGAAGTTGTAAAAGCAACACTATTTGAGGAACTCTCCTCTAAAAATAGTCCTTCCTCAGTATAATTTTTTTTATATTTTAAATCTTTAACAAGAGGCAACAGTACAATAATAATCAATGTGGTTGTACAATGTATACAATAGTAATAAATTGTGCATGTTTACAAGTATTTGTGCTTTTATTGCTGAAAGTTTATATAACTCCTCTTTGTTCCATGGTGAAATAGAAGTTTGGGTGAGGAGGGATGTCCAAAGCCCCTGGAGGCATTCAAAACATTTATGCAATGTCCTTTTATAGGAAATAAGGCAAGAAAGCCTTCAACCTGTGTATACATAATAATCCAGTTCTTGTGTTATTACCCCTCTGTCCCTCTGAGTGAAAATGTGTGTCGTACGTTCTTTTATTGGGGCGTGGGAAAAGAAGGTTGTCTGGGATTGTCAGAGTTGGGTATAGTTACTGGGGGTGAGGGAAAAGATATGCTGTATATGTCTTTGGTGATGTTTTGTAAATATGTACAATCTCCTATTTTCCTGTTTCTATAATTCCAACATTTGTTCTTGAATTTCTACTCTGTCAGTTCGGATGTAGTGGTATCTCTCCATCTGCAAGAGCAGATTTACTTGGTCTGACCATTTCCCTAGTGTAGGAATTGTTGGGGATCTCCACATTCAGTATCATTTTAACAGCCAATCTCACTGCTCTAAACAATGTAAAGTGTCTATATATATATATATATATATATATATACATATATTATATATATATTCGTAGTTCTGGGTTCCAAGCACTCACTGTATTGGTGAATTGCCTGGGTGCTCTCTATGGTAGCTAAAGCTTTATTGAAGAAATATTGATAAAAATTATGTTCATTAAGCTCTGTGAGTGCCTCTTCTTTCTTTGAAGTTTATATATATATATATATATATATATATATATATATATACATACAGGTATATATCTCAACAATGTGGTTTTAATAGCAAGTTTTACTGTTTCTACCGTGGCATTTTAAACTCTTCTCTCTGTCTTACAGCCGGAGAACTTTGCTGCTTGCTCTGTTTTATTAGTGTCTTCACCCCACGTGTATCTGTTTACTCACTCACGTGGTTCAAATGCCACACTAGAAGTAGTAAATGAGATTGGCTGTTTAATCGATACATTGGTGGTATAATTTTAAAAATGTAAATTCTATTATTTATTTATACCAAGGACCAGTCTTAGGAATGACTATTTTTAGAGGAGACGTCCTCAAATAGTGTTGCTTTTACAACTTTTTTTATAATTTGTTTTATCAATAGGATTTTATAATAAATTCTGTGCATATCTATTTACTTTTACAGTGTGTATACTTTTTATTGTTTTAGATCTCTATTAGGGGTATTAACCCTTAGTTGTTGCATTATTGTTTTGTTTTTTTGCTTGGATTGAGAGACCAAGATATAATAAAACACTAGAAGGGTTAGTAGTACAGCGCTTTAGTTTACCCAGTATATTTACGAGAAGTCCGTAAACTAACTGCTTTCTCTGAATTGTGTGCTATAACCTGAGTGACTGTATTGCCTTTATTTTATTTTATTTAATATATTTTAATAAATTGTTATTTGAACCATTTGATCCTACTAATTGCCAGTGGGTTTGTTATATCGCTCCTAAGTCTCAGAGTTGGATTATTGCTCTGGAAGTTGTGAGTATTCTATCGCTTCCATCTGATTGATATTTTCACACACAGTTATATGCTATGTGACTTGTTTTCTCTTCTCTTTGAGGATACTTCTTTGAAAGACATCTGAAGAATATTTCATGTGGACTTGTGCTACCCATCTTGATATATAAATATTTTAATATATAACAGCGGTGGGTATTTGGTGATTCACATTTTTTGTTTTGTTGCATTCACTGTTTACAACCATAGGCCTCTATTTATCAAGCCGTCAACTTACCTGCATTCAACGGCACCAATACGCTCACCTAAGATCGCCTAACATCGCTGCCGCGGACCTGAATACGTTCTCCAAAATTATCAAAAAAGCTGTCAAAAAGCCGGGCACCAAGTATGGGGCGATGAGCAGCAGACTGTTGTTAGCTAACAGTCATTGATCTCGCTGCTCTTCGGCTTTTTTACAGCTTTCTTGGTATACTGTCACTAAACACCGCCACTATACTAAACTGTTTACCCCCTATACCGCCACTCCCGGAGCCCACCACAACTAAATAAAGTTATTAACCCCTAAACCGCCGCTCCCGGACCCCGCCGCAATTAAATAAAGTGTTTAACCGCCACCCCCGGAGCCCACCACCACCTACATTATATTTATTAACCCCTAATCTGCCCCCCCTACACCGCCACCACTATATTAAATGTATTAACCCCTAAACCTAAGTCTAACCCTAACACCCACTAATGTAAATATAATTTAAATATATCTAAAAAAAAATACTATCATTAAATATAAATAATTCCTATTTACAACTAAATACTTACCTATAAAATAAACCCTAAGATAGCTACAATATAACTTATAGTTACATTGTAGCTATCTTAGGATTTATTTTTATTTTACAGGCAAGTTTGTATTTATTTTAACTAGGTAGAATAGTGGGTGGTGGGTTTTAATGTTGGGGGGGTATTGTACTTATTTTCTTCAGGTAAAAGAGCTGATTACTTTGGGGCAATGCCACGCAAAAGGCCCTTTTAAGGGCTATTCATAATTTAGTATAGGGTAGGGCTTTTTATTATTTTGGGGGGCTTTAGTGTTAGGTGTAATTGTAACTTAGGTTAGGTTTTATTTTACAGGTATATTTGTATTTATTTTAACTAGGTAGTTATTAAATAGTTAATAACTATTTAATAACTATTGTACCTAGTTAAAATAAATACAAAGTTGCCTGTAAAATAAAAATAAATCCTAAAATAGCTACAATGTAACTATTAGTTATATTGTAGCTATCTTAGGGTTTATGTTATAGGTAAGTATTTAGGAATAATTTATTTCGATTTATTTAAATTATATTTAAATTAGGGGGTGTTAGGGTTAGTGTTAGTTTAGGGGTTAATACATTTAATATAGTGGCGGCGGTGTAGGGGGGCAGATTAGGGGTTAATAAACATAATGTAGGTGGCGGTGGTGTAGGGGGGGCAGATTAGGGGTTAATAAACATAATGTAGGTGGCGGCGGTGTAGGGGGGCAAATTAGGGGTTAATAAGTATAATGTAGGTGGCGGTGGGCTTCGGGAGTGGCGGTTTAGGGGTTAATACATTTATTAGAGTTGCGGCCATATGGGGGGGCAGATCAGGGGTTAATATGTATAATGTAGGTGACGGTGGGCTCCGGGAGCAGCGGTTTAGGTGTTAATACATTTATTAGAGTTGTGGCGGTATGGGGGGGCAGATTAGGGGTTCATATGTATAATGTAGGTGACGGTGGGCTCCGGGAGCGGCGGTTTAGGGGGACACTTTATTTAGTTGCAGCGGTGTAGGGGGAGCAGATTAGGGGTGTTTAGACTCGGGGTACATGTTAGGGTGTTTGGTGTAGACATTTACCATAGGTATAAATGGGATATCGGGCAGCAGCGTACATAAGCTCTCGCTGCTTTCCGACTCCCATTGATTCCTATGGTATCCGCCGCCTCCAGGGCGGCGGATTGAAAACCAGGTATGCTGGGCCGGAAAAGTGCCGAGCGTACCTGCTAGCTATTTGATAACTAGCAAAAGTAGTCAGATAGTGCCGAACTTGTGTTCGGAACATCTGTAGTGACGTAAGCATCGATCTGTGTAGGACTGAGTCCGGCGGATCGTGTTACATCACTAAATTCTACTTTTGCCGGTCCGTAGGGTTTGATAACTAAGGAGAATGAGGCTCGCCACAAATACGCTGCGGAATTCCAGCGTATTTGCGGTTGACAGCTTGATAAATAGAGGCCATAGTATCACTTTTTGTGTAACTATTTTTTTATTTTATTTCTAATAGGGAAAAAGGCTAGTAGGTAGGTAGCCTTAAAACATGTCAGATAATAGTTCTTGAAACTGTAGCTGTATAGCCACTTGGTGACATTATTAAGAGTTTCATGCTGGATACAAGTGACAGGTAATATTCAGGAGACACAGTAGTAGGTAGCAGGTACAGTAGTAGGTAGCAGGTAGCCATGGCGTCACGCCGCAAGCCTCTGTCTAGGGTCCCGTTGATCTAAACTTCACAGATCAGAAGTGCTTTTTCTCGCTGACTCTTGCAGGGGTTGCCCTGGTGGAATTTATCTTAAACAAAGGGCAGTCCCTGCGAGTGGCGAGATGTCTCCTATTCAAAGTAATGTAAGACATTCTGTTTTCAGGGTAAATAGTGGTGTTAGATCATTCCACCAGGGAAATAGTACTGGCGAGCATTCTTTAAAAATCTGGTCAGCCCATAGACCTTTAGATCAGTGGACCATAAGTAAGGACCCAGCGGCTGAGAAGTAACTAGATACATAGGTTGCCATTTTCCTTGTTCAGAGGAGAATTTCCTGGTATTTCGGGGCTAGACTGACCATGTTGGCAGGATCAGACTGATATACTACAAGAAAGTTTTCCACTGTGAAAAACACAATTGGGCAGAAAAAAGCTACTCCCAGGTGGCAACCAAGCCGTAGAACAAGCTATTGAGCTGCTGTTCATTCCTGGCAGATTGCTTCTCTTTCTGTTTTGCATATGTAAATATGACCCTGGGGATAGTCTCCCTAAGGGTGATGGGGGAAACCAGACGTGGACTCCTTGCCCAATGTGCTTAGAGGGATATGGCTGCACCTCACTGACGAGGCCCAGAGAAGGCCGAAACGATCTTCTGGGGTTGCTGTTTTCCTTGTTTAGAGGAGAATTGTCTGGTATTTCAGGGCTGGACTGACTGTGTTGACTGGATCAGACTGATATACTACAGGAAAGTTTCCCTCTGTTAAAAAAGCACAATTGGGCAGAAAGAAGCTACTCCCAGGTGGCAACCGGGCCATAGAACAAGCTATTGATGCTGTCTGTTCATTCCTTCTCTTTCTGTTTTGCATATGTAGATACACACTGCCTCCACTCCATGGATAAGACCCAGGAAGTGACAACCAAAGGTATTAGAGGAATCTTTGTCTTGACAAAGTAAGTCAGCAAATTGCTGGAAGAGTCAAAACAAAATTTTAAGGTAAAGAATAGTCGAGGTCTGGCACAGGTTTTCAGTCATCTGGTAAAAGTAATACAAATTTACGATCTGGAAAGTAGTCAAAGGCAGGAAGATTTGGTCAGGCAGAAAACAGTACAGAATCCGTAGCAGGAACACAGTATGCAGATATTGGCAAGCAGGAACACAGTATGCAGATATTGGCAAGCAGGAACACAGTATGCAGGTATTGGCAAGCAGGAACACAGTATGCAGATATTGGCAAGCAGGAACACAGTATGCAGGTATTAACAAGCAGGAATACAGTATGCAAGTATTGGCAAGCAGGAACACAGTATGCAAGTATTGGCAAGCAGGAACACAGTATGCAGGTATTGGCAAGCAGGAACACAATATGCAGGTATTGGCAAGCAGGAACACAGTATGCAGGTATTGACAAGCAGGAATACAGTATGCAAGTATTGGCAAGCAGGAACACAGTATGCAGGTATTGGCAAGCAGGAACAAATGCCTAGATTTAGATTTTTGTCGGTAAAGACCTGCGGTGCTAACAAGCCTTTTTTTTCAGCGCACCCTTTAAACAACACTGGTATAACGAGTTCTCTGAATGGCTGCGTTAGCCGCAGAAAAGTGAGCGTTGAGCAAAATTTAGCTCCACTTCAACCCTCAATACCAGCGTTGGTTACGGTAGCGGTAAACTGGAAAAAAGTGCTTGTGCACGATATCCCCATAGGAAACAATGGGGCTGAGCTGGCTGTAAAAAAAACTAACACCTGCAAAAAAGCAGCGTTCAGCTCCTAACGCAGCCCCATTGTTTCCTATGGGTAAACACTTTCTAAGTCTACACCTAACACCCTAACATGAACCCCGAGTCTAAACACCCCTAATCTTACACTTATTAACCCCTAATCTGCCGCCCCCACTATCGCTGACACCTGCATTTTATTATTAACCCCTAATCTTCTGCTCCGGACACCGCCGCCACCTACAGTATCCCTATGAACCCCTAATCTGCTGTCCCTAACATCGCCGACACCTACATTATATTTATTAACCCCTAATCTGCCCCCCCAACGTCGCCGCCACCTACCTACACTTATTAACCCCTAATCTGCCGACCGGACATCGCCGCCACTATAATAAATGTATTAACCCCTAAACCGCCGCACTCCCACCTCACAAACACTATAATAAATTTTATTAACCCCTTATCTGCCCTCCCTAACATCGCCGCCACCTACCTACAATTATTAACCCCTAATCTGCCGCCCCCAACGTTGCCGCTACTATAATAAAGTTATTAACCCCTAAACCTAAGTCTAACCCTAACACCCCCTAAGTTAAATATAATTTAAATAAAACAAAATAAATTTACTATAATTAAATAAATTATTCCTATTTAAAACTAAATACTTACCTATAAAATAAACCCTAATATAGCTACAATATAACTAATAGTTACATTGTAGCTATTTTAGGATTTATATTTATTTTACAGGCAACTTTGTATTTATTTAACTAGGTACAATAGCTATTAAATAGTTAATAACTATTTAATAGCTACCTAGTTAAAATAATTACAAAATTACCTGTAAAATAAATCCTAACCTAAGTTACAATTACACCTAACACTACACTATCAATAAATTAATTAAATAAATTACCTACAATTATCTAAAATAAAATTCAATTAAATAAACTAAACTATAGTACAAAAGAAAACAAACACTAAATTACAAAAAATAAACAAATATTACAAGAATTTTAATCTAATTACACATAATCTAAGCCCTCTAATAAAATAAAAAAGCCCCCCAAAATAATAAAATTCCCTACCCTATACTAAATTACAAAAGTAATCAGCTCTTTTACCAGCCCTTAAAAGGGCTTTTTGCGGGGCATTGCCCCAAAGTAATCAGCTCTTTTACCTGTAAAATACAATACAAGACCCCCCCAATATTACAACCCACCACCCACACACCCCTACTCTAAAACCCACCCGATCCCCCCTTAAATAAACCTAACACTACCCCATTGAAGATCACCCTACCTTGAGCCGTCTTCACCCAACCGGGCCGAACTCTTCATCCGATGTGGGCACAAGTGGTCCTCCAGCCGGGCAGAAGTCTTCATCCTATCCAGGCAGAAGAGGACATCCAGACCGGCAGACATCTTCATCCAAGCGGCATCTTCTATCTTCATCCTTCCGGCGATGAGCGGCTCTATCTTGAAGACCTCCAGCGCGGAACATCCAGCTCTACCGACGACTACCCGACGAATGACTGGTCCTTTAAATGACGTCATCCAAGATGGCATCCCTCAAATTCTGATTGGCTGATTGGATTCTATCAGCCAATCGGAATTAAGGTAGGAAAAATCCGATTGGCTGATGTAATCAGCCAATCGGATTGAAGTTCAATCCGATTGGCTGATTGGATCAGCCAATAGAATTGACCTTGCATTCTATTGGCTGATCCAATCAGCCAATCGGATTGAACTTCAATCAGATTGACTGATTAAATCAACCAATCGGATTTTTCCTACCTTAATTCCAATTGGCTGATAGAATCCTATCAGTCAATCGGAATTCGAGGGACGCCATCTTGGATGATGTCATTTAAAGAACCAGTCATTCGTCGGGTAGTCGTCGGTAGAGCTGGATGTTCCTCGCCGGAGGTCTTCAAGATAGAGCCGCTCATCGCCGGAAGGATGAAGATAGAAGATGCCACTTGGATGAAGATGTCTGCCGGTCCGGATGTCCTCTTCTGCCTGGATAGGATGAAGACTTCTGCCCGGCTGGAGGACCACTTGTGCCCGCATCGGATGTAGAGTTAGGCCCGGTTGGTGAAGACGGCTCAAGGTAGGGTGATCTTCAATGGGGTAGTGTTAGGTTTATTTAAGGGGGGATCGGGTGGGTTTTAGAGAAGGGGTGTGTGGGTGGTGGGTTGTAATGTTGGGGGGGTCTTGTATTTTATTTTACAGGTAAAAGAGCTGATTACTTTGGGGCAATGCCCTGCAAAAAGCCCTTTTAAGGGCTGGTAAAAGAGCTGATTACTTTTGTAATTTAGTATAGGGTAGGGAATTATATTATTTTGGGGGGCTTTTTTATTTTATTAGAGGGCTTAGATTAGGTGTAATTAGATTAAAATTCTTGTAATATTTGTTTATTTTTTGTAATTTAGTGTTTGTTTTTGTACTATAGTTTAGTTTATTTAATTGAATTTTAGATAATTGTAGGTAATTTATTTAATTAATTTATTGATAGTGTAGTGTTAGGTGTAATTGTAACTTAGGTTAAGATTTATTACACAGGTAATTTTGTAATTATTTTAACTAGGTAGCTATTAAATAGTTATTACCTATTTAATAGCTATTGTACCTAGTTAAAATGAATACAAAGTTGCCTGTAAAATAAATATAAATCCTAAAATAGCTACAATGTAACTATTAGTTATATTGTAGCTATATTAGCATTTATTTTATAGGTAAGTATTTAGTTTTAAATAGGAATAATTTATTTAATTATAGTAAATTTATTTCGTTTTATTTAAATTATATTTAACTTAGGGGGTGTTAGGGTTAGGGTTAGATTTAGGTTTAGGTGTTAATAACTTTATTATAGTAGTGGCGACATTGGGGGCGGCAGATTAGGGGTTAATAATTGTAGGTAGGTGGCGACGATGTTAGGGAGGGCAGATTAGGGGTTAATAAAATTTATTATAGTGTTTGCGAGGCGTGAGTACGGTGGTTTAGGGGTTAATAAATTTAATATAGTGGCGGTGATGTCCGGTCGGCAGATTAGGGGTTAATAAGTGTAGGTAGGTGGCGGCGAGGTTGGGGGGGCAGATTAGGGGGTAATAAATATAATATAGGTGTCAGCGATGTTAGGGGCAGCAGATTAGGGGTTCATAGGGATAATGTAGGTGGCGGCGATGTCCGGTCGGAAAGTTAGGGGTTAAAAATTTTTATTATAGGGTTTGCGATGTGGGGGGGCCTCGGTTTAGGGGTTCATAGGTAGTTTATGGGTGTTAGTGTACTTTGTAGCACTGTAGTTAAGAGCTTTATGTTCCGGCGTTAGCCCATAAAACTCTTAACTACTGACTTTTTTTTGCGGTTGGAGTCTTGGCGGTAGAGGCTGTACCCCTCACTTCTTCCAAGACTCGTAATACCGGCGTTAGGCAAATACCATAGAAAAGATAGGATACGCAATTGATGTAAGGGGATTTGCGGTAGCCTCGAGTCGCGGAAAAAAAGTGAGCGGTAGACCCTTTCCTGCCTGACTCTAAATACCAGCGGGCGTTAAAAAGCAGCGTTAGGACCCCTTAACGCTGCTTTTTAAGGCTAACGCAGGAACACAATATGCAGGTATTGACAAGCAGGAACACAGTATGCAGGTATTGGCAAGCAGGAACATAGACAGAAACAGGACAAGGCAGAAAATGGTCTGGACTACAAGCAAACACAGGTATTGAAAAGATCGATCTAGCATGTAATAAAAGCTTTCATTGTTTTTATGTGTTGTTAACAATGCTCCAGAAGAATGTTGCAGTGCTGAGTAGTATGCAGTCAAAACAATAAGACTTGCAAAATGTCTTTCTGGGTGCTGGGACATCTTTGGTTTTTCTCAACACTAATGTTTTTTTAACAGAACTTATATTTGTATTATCTGTCCATTTCTGAACATCATAACTTAGTAAATTCGCAAGTTGAATTACAATGGAATAAAATGTCATTCAGATAAAAATTGGCTGCATTTATTCAGAGATAAAAGTAACAAATCACTATTTTTTATGCAAAATATTGTTCTGATTTGCTAGTACAGTAAAATTGTGTGTGATTTGTAATCGGCACAAAGCTAAATAAATTCAAATTCATGAGTCCCTCAAGATAAAAACAGCTGGTTTTAGGGAATTTGTTGATAGAGAGTTTCCTGTTTATAGCGCTTTGGCTATGCATGCTGTGTAATATAGCAGCCAATAAACCTAGAAAATCGATAATTTTTAATGAGGTACTGTAGTACATCTCCCCCCCCCCCCCTCTTTTATTTAGCTAAGTACAAACAGTGCATGGAAACCTAAGCATATATGTAGATAGAAATAGTTTAGTGCATTTATTATTTACTATTTATTAAAAACTGGTGTTAAAGCCTGTGTACATGGGCCAAAATGTTTAAGGAAAAAAATATACCCATCCCTCTATCGTAATCTCTCTATCTCTATCCCTATATACCTCTATTTATCTATCCCTCTATTCTTCTATCCTTCTTTCTCTATCCCTATCCCTCAATCAATCTTTCTCTCTATCCCTCTATCCCTCTATCCTTGTATCCTTATCCCTCTATCCCTATCCCTCTATATCTATCCCTATCCCTCAATCCATCTATCTCTATCCATCTTTCCCTCTATCTCTATCCCTCTATTCATTTATCCCTCTATCTTTTCCCCTCTACCCATCTACCCCAGCCCTCTATCCATCTATCCCTCTATTTATATCCCTATATCTCTATCTATATCCCTCTATCCATCTATCCATATCCCTTTATCTCTATCTCTATCTCTCTATCCATATCACTCTATCTCTATCCATCTATCCTTATCCCTCTATACATCTATCCCTATATCTCTATCCCTCTACCCCTCTACCATTATCCCTATATCCATCTATCCCTATCCCTCTATCACTATCCCTCTATCTCCATTCCTCTATTTCTATCCCTATATCTCTATCCATCTATCCATATCCCTCTATCTCTACCCCTCTATATCTATCCCTCTATCCCTATTCCTCTTTCTCTTTATTTTTCTGCAGTGTAGGATCCCCCTAGCCCTAAAATAAAAAAAGGGGTTTATAGGTACTGGCAGACAGCTGCCAGTACCTATAAACCCCTTTTTTATTTTTTTCTGTAATGTAGTGATCCCTATCCCTGTATCCCTTGTATCCCTATCCATGTAAACCTATCCCTCTATCCCTATCCCTCTAGCTCTATCCCTCTATCCCTATCCCTCTATCCCTCTATCCCTATCCTTCTATCTCTATCCCTCTATCATTATCCCTATCCCTCTATCCATCTATCCCTATATCTCTATCCCTCTACCCATCTACCCCTATCCCTCTATCCATCTATCCATATCCCTCTATCTCTACCCATCTATCTCTATCCCTATCCCTCTATACATCTATCCATCTATCTCTATCCCTATCCCTCTATCTCTATATATCTATTTCTCTATCCCTATCTTTCTATCCCTATCCCTCTATCTCTATCCCTCTATCTCTATCCCTCTATCCCTATCAATCTATCTCTATCTCTCTACCCATCTATCCCTATCCCTCTATCCATCTATCCCTATATCTCTATCCCTCTACCCATCTACTCCTATCCCTCTATTCATCCATCCATATCCCTATATCTCTATCTCTATCCCTCTATACATCTATCCATATCCCTCTATCCATCTCTCCATATCCCTATATCTCTATCTCTATCCCTCTATCCATCTATCCATATCCCTCTATCTCTATCTCTATCCCTCTATATCTTTCCATCTTTCCCTCTATCTCTATCCCTCTATTCATTTATCCCTCTATCTTTTCCCCTCTACCCATCTACCCCAGCCCTCTATCCATCTATCCCTCTATTTATATCCCTATATCTCTATCTATATCCCTCTATCCATCTATCCATATCCCTTTATCTCTATCTCTATCCCTCTATCCATATCACTCTATCTCTATCCATCTATCCTTATCCCTCTATACATCTATCCCTATATCTCTATCCCTCTACCCCTCTACCATTATCCCTATATCCATCTATCCCTATCCCTCTATCACTATCCCTCTATCTCCATTCCTCTATTTCTATCCCTATATCTCTATCCATCTATCCATATCCCTCTATCTCTACCCCTCTATATCTATCCCTCTATCCCTATTCCTCTTTCTCTTTATTTTTCTGCAGTGTAGGATCCCCCTAGCCCTAAAATAAAAAAAAGGGGTTTATAGGTACTGGCAGACAGCTGCCAGTACCTATAAACCCGTTTTTTATTTTTTTCTGTAATGTAGTGATCCCTATCCCTGTATCCCTTGTATCCCTATCCATGTAAACCTATCCCTCTATCCCTATCCCTCTATCCCTCTATCCCTATCCTTCTATCTCTATCCCTCTATCATTATCCCTATCCCTCTATCCATCTATCCCTATATCTCTATCCCTCTACCCATCTACCCCTATCCCTCTATCCATCTATCCATATCCCTCTATCTCTACCCATCTATCTCTATCCCTATCCCTCTATACATCTATCCATCTATCTCTATCCCTATCCCTCTATCTCTATATATCTATTTCTCTATCCCTATCTTTCTATCCCTATCCCTCTATCTCTATCCCTCTATCTCTATCCCTCTATCCCTATCAATCTATCTCTATCTCTCTACCCATCTATCCCTATCCCTCTATCCATCTATCCCTATATCTCTATCCCTCTACCCATCTACTCCTATCCCTCTATTCATCTATCCATATCCCTATATCTCTATCTCTATCCCTCTATACATCTATCCATATCCCTCTATCCATCTCTCCATATCCCTATATCTCTATCTCTATCCCTCTATCCATCTATCCATATCCCTCTATCTCTATCTCTATCCCTCTATATCTTTCCATCTATCCCTCTATCTCTATCCCTCTTTCTCTTTATTTTTCTGCAGTGTAGGATCCCCCTAACCATAAAATAAAAAAGGGGTTTATAAGTACTGGCAGACAGCTGCCAGTACCTATAAACCAACTTTTTTTCTGTAGTGTAATGGGTTCTCTATCTTTATCCCTATCCCTGTATCCCTATCCCTCTATCCCTCTTTCTCTATCCCTATATCCATCTATCCATCTATCTCTATCCATCTATCCCTCTATATCTATCCCTCCATCCTTATCCCTCTATCCCTTTATCCATCTATCCCTATCCTCCTATCACTATCCCTCTATCCCTATCCGTATCCCTCTATTTCTATCCCTCTATCCCTATCCCTATATCTCTTTCTCTATCCCTCTACCCATCTATCCATATCCCTCTATCTCTATCCTTCTATCTCTACCCCTCTATCTACATCCCTCTATCCCTATCCCTCTATCTCTATCCCTCTATCCATCTATCCATATCCCTCTTTCTCTACCCCTCTATCTCTATCCCTCTATATCTTTCCATCTATCCCTCTATCTCTATCCCTCTTTCTCTTTATTTTTCTGCAGTGTAGGATCCCCCTAACCCTAAAATAAAAAAGGGATTTATAGGTACTGGCAGACAGCTGTCAGTACCTATAATCCCCCTTTTTTCTGTAGTGTAATGGGTTCTCTATCTTTATCCCTATCCCTGTATCCCTATCCCTCTATCCCTTTATCTCTATCCCTATCCCTCTATCCATCTATCTCTATCCATCTATCTCTATCCATCTATCCCTCTATCTCTATCCCTCTATCTCTATCTCTCCATCCTTATCCCTCTATCTCTACCCCTCTATCCATCTATCCCTATCCTTCTATCACTATCCTTCTATCCCTATCCATATCCCTCTATTTCTATCCCTCTATCCCTATCCCTATATTTCTTTCTCTGTCCCTCTATCCATCTATCCATATCCCTCTATCTCTATCCTTCTATCTTTACCCTTCTATCTACATCCTTCTGTCCCTATCCCTCTATCTTTTTCCCTCTATCCATGTATCCCTATCCCTCTATCTCTATATCTCTATCCCTCTATCTATCTATCTATCTATCTATCTATATCCCTCTATCCCTACCCCCCTATCTCTACCCCTCTATCTCTATCCCTCTTTCTCTTTATTTTTCTGTAGTGTAGGATCCCCCTAACCCCAAAATAAAAAAGGGGTTATAGGTACTGGCAGACAGTTGCGCCAGTACCTATAAACCCTTTTTTTCTTTAGTGTAGTGGTCCCACTACCTCCCCCCCCGCAATCTCCATTTAGTCCCCCCCCCTGCACCTCCAAACCCCTTTTCTGTAGTGTAGTTGCCCCATCCCTCCCAGTTCCTATAAAAAAAATAATCTCTGTATCGTAGGGCCCTCCCCTTCCCTCCCCCCTCTGCTGCTGAGACGCCAACCTGCCACCCGCCTTCCGCCCACACCTCCTGCCGGCACCAGCAGAAGATCTTTACAGATGGTGACACATACAGTGTCACCGTCTGTAACGATCAGGCATCTGCCCTCATATGGAGGCGGAGCACCGATCGCGCTCTGGCTCCATATGTGGCAGATGCCTGGAGATTCAGGAGCTCCAGCTCTCAGCTGTAACTTATCAGCTGAGAGTGCCTGCGGTTAAGGCCAGGTATGTTTGTCCTTGCTCAGCCTCTACTGCGCTTGACTGCATCGGACAAACATACGTGGCCTTTTTTTAATATAGGATACTGAGAACCCTAACAAAACTAAATTTCTGTTAGTGCATTCAGTATTTAGCGAATACTATTTGTAGTTGTTGTTGTACTATTTTTACGTACTATTTAAAGAGGAATAATATCCATATGCTATGTGGCTTGAAAGTGATGCAGCATAACTGTAAAAAGCTGACAAAATTATATTGTACCGCAAAATGTCTTCAGCTCACAGTAGTAAGTGCTCTGTGAACAGTTATCCTTCAGCTACTATCAACTTCATGTTGAAAAAAAAAATAGAAAAAAACAGCCAATCAGCTTTATCAGTACTGAGTTCAGAAAAAGTAGCAACTCATCTGTGTGATTAAATATGTTGGATATGGGTCATCATTATATTTTATTTCAAAACATTTTAAAATTAAACTCTTTCTAAACATAACAAATGTGGCTTATTATAACTTTAATTACCAAAAAAATCATATTTTTGTTACTGAACTTTCCTGAGCAGCAAATAATAATACTCTACATTTAGCAGGAAAATATTCCTGCGATGCTGGCGATATATTCCAAGCTGCATTGCCATGTACATTGACAATAAAAAAGTAAAAGATACCTTTTACATATATCACTCAACCAAGTAAATGTACAGCAGCCTACAAGAATAACTCCTAATCTGCCATAACCTCCATCGCTATTAACACCCTACACTATTAATCCATAAACCAACATAACCCCCAACGCAATAACCCCATACACTACTTAACCCCTAAACCACCACATCCCCCATAGCAAACTACCCCACTACACTATTAACACCTAAACCTAATTAAACCCTAAACCACCATAAACCCAACCACAATAATCCTTACACCAGTGTTTTTCAACCAGTGTGCCTCAGGTGTGCCACGGCAGACTGACAACAGTGTGACATATTTTTTAAACTTTGCTTGTTTTTTACTCCCAGTGCAGGGGTAGTTTATAGGAGGCATGGCATAACAGCACAATACATACAGTATGTGTGTGTTTGTGTGTATGTGTATATATATATATATATATATATATATATATACTGTATTAGGCTACAATGTGTGATTTTTTTTAAATTTTGGTATGGTGGTGTGCCACAGGATTTTTTAATGTAAAAAAGTGTGCCACGGCAAAAAAAAGGTTAAAAATCACTGCCTTACACTACTTAATCTCTAAACCACCATTACCCTTACCGCAATAACCCCTACACTGCTTAATCCCTAGACCGCTGTCATAAACATCTCAGGAATGCTTGCAATAGTGTGCACCTTTAAGAGGTGGAGATTACCTTCCTGCTGCCTATAAAATCACTCACCTGCTATTAGCTCATTGCTTGATTATTTGTATTCCAAGTTATCCCAGCAGAATCTACCTACTGTCAAGCCGTATCTACTGACCCTTTACAGTTCTGTCTACTACAGTCTGAATTGTTTCACGTTTCATCTAATTACTAACCTCCCAATTTGCTTCAAAGTATATGCCAGGGAAAAGCTCACTTCTAATACAGGTGGCCCTCGGTTTACAACGGTTCAATTTGCACCGCTTCAGTCATGTGACTGCTATTGAAAAGCATAGACAAGCAGTGCATTGATTAAAATAGCCAGTAGGTGGAGCTGTCCGCTTGTGTTGCAGCAAAGATATGCAAGCCAAGCAAGCTGAAATTAATCAGTTTAACCAGACCTGAGCTATCGAACAGCTTGCAAAGGAACAAGATCTTCCTGTCTATAAATCAGTCCAGATTGGAATGCATAGAAAGAACTGTTTGCAGAAAAATGCAAGTAAAGTCTGTGTTGTGTGATTATTTTATTAGGTTTATAATGCTGTTTAGCAAATGTTTTTGTTCATTTAACTTAGTTTAATTATATATTCTGTGTTGTGTGATTATTTTATTAGGTTTATAATGCTGTTTAGAATTTAAAGTCTTCAAATCAAAGCTTTAAAAATAATGTATTAGCTGGAACCTAATTCCCTCACTACCCATTGACTTACATTATAAACTGGGTTTCAATTTAAAACGGTTTCGATTTACAACCATTCCTTCTGGAACCTAACCCCGGCGTAAACTGAGGGCTACCTGTATTTAAGACTTTTGTTAGTGCTTTGTATCTTGGATTTCTCCAGCAGCAAACTGCACTTCCTGGTGGGCGTGGTCTCATTCGCAGCATCACCCTCTTCCTTCTCCAACCTGACACAGCGTCCACTGACGCAACACAGAGGTTCAGTGTTGGGACCAACTGCGGATTCTGATCCAGAGCCTCTACTGCCATTGCAGTATGAACAAGTATGCTTTTTCCTTACCAACTAACTTACCGGTATTTGTACTTAGTATACTACTGGCATCTAGCTATTGCACTCACCAGTAATAGTATGTTTAAGAGTAAACCGGTATACAATTTTTTCAAGTCCTTGTTTCAGCTAATATATCCTGTGCCAGGTGATTTTCAGGACTTAACCTAAAACTGTTATACATATTTTGTTCAAAAGGAAAATGTCTTGTACTTCACATTTTAGCACCTGAACTGTTATATATTGTTAAAGACCGTAACTTTATAGCTAGCAAGTCAGCAGTTGCGATTCAAACAATGTTTGTTTATACCTATTCCATTTTTAATCAAACAGAAAGGTGACAACCGCCATTACCCCCCTGCAATAACCTCTACACTACTTAACCCCCTAACAGATTATACCCCAAGACCCCTATCCTAAAACTCCTATCCTAAAACCCCCAAGTTACAAAAAATAAAAAACACTACAAGTAAAAGAGCCATATCCTAAAACAAAAGTACCCTAAAAAAAGCACCCCTAAAAATGCTATATTAAAACTAAAATAACCTCAACAAATAAAGCTATCTTAAAAAAAAACCTAATCTTAAAATCGCCCTGAAAATGGCAGTGCCCTTGTTGAAGTAATAACAGCTCTTTTGTAAAAATAATCAATCCTAAAAAAAACAAATCTAAAAACTGCCCTAAAAGGGCATTTAATTTTGGCTCTTATGGTAAAAAACGCTATCATAAAAAAACCTACGCAAAAAAATTCCCTGAGAAGGGCATAATTGATTATAGCTCTTTTGCTAAAAACAACTAGAGATGTGCATTCTGAATGCACCAGCAAAATAAAAATAAAAAATAATGAAAAAATACTGACAAAATTTAGGACTAATAGTGACGTGACAAGTTGAAGTAAGAAGGTGATGTCAAACAGGTGAGGCAATCGTGTAATTGTTTGTATATAAGGAGCGTCCAAAAATGGCCTAGTTCTTCAAGAGCAAGGATGGGTTGAGGCTCGCCAATCTGCCAACAGATGCATCAGCAAATAATCCAACACTTAGGGAACAACATTCCCCAAAGACAAATCGGTAGGATTTTGAGCATTTCACCTTCTACAGTGCACAATATAATTAAAAGATTTAAGGAATTCAATCAAATCTCGGTGCGTAAAGGGCAAGGCCGAAAACCACTTCTGAAGGTGCGTGATATCCGATTCCTCAGACATCACTGTCTCAAAAATCGTTACGAGTCTGGATATCCTAACATGGGCTCGGGAATACTTTGGTAAACCTTTGTCAGTCAACACCATTCATCACTGCATCCACAGATGCAAGTTAACGCTTTACTATGCAAAGCAGAAACCATGCATTAACACTGTCCAGAAGCGTGCTGGCTTCTCTGGACTCAGTCTCATCTGAGATGGACAGTAGCACAGTGGAATCATGTTTTGTGGTCCGACGAGTAAACATTTCAAAACGTTTTTGGAAAAAAGAGCTGCAGTGTTCTCCTGGCCAAGAGGATTAGGACCATCCAAGCTGTTGTCAGCATCAGGTCCAAAAGCCAGCGTCTGTCATGGTATGGAGGTAATTAAGCTGTTATAAATGTGGTGATTGTACTACATGCAATAGCATGATCACTGGCCCTGTAATCCACCACCCCTTCAATGAAAAATGGTACAAAGTTAGACAAAGGGTGTCTTGCACAAGTGACTATGGTTTATACTTTGTCTTAGCCTCAGAACCTGGTCAAACACCGCTCATTAAAAGGGGTGACACCACTGGATGTAGCATCACATATGGATCTAAGTGAACTAATGGGCACCTGTGAAGACCCCAGCTCCTTAGTCCAACTCTACAACAAAACCATGAGAGACACCCTAGAAAGCATTGCACCATCTTGCATATGCACTGTCCAAACCCACAACAATGCACCGTGGTTTGATAGCCCCATCAGAGAAATGAAAAGAACAGGGCGTAAGCTCGAGAGAAAGTGGCGCAGAACACATGATCCAGAGGATAAAGCTGCTCTTACCAAACATCTAAAAAAATATCAATCCAAGATAACTCAGACAAAATCTTCATTTTTATCACGCGAAATTGCACTCTCCCACAATGGACCCAGGCAACTGTTTCGCACAGTAGAAAGGCTCTGCAAACCAGCATGCATGCTTAGCCCCACCAACTTTTCTCAGGATAAATGTGAAGCATTTGCGAACTTCTTCAGAGACAAGATTTCCTCAATCCGAACCGCTATCACAACAGGCCAAACAGTTAAACACCAGAACCACTACAATGGAATGCCAGATTGCCCCAGTTTATGGTCCACTTTTACAAATGTGGATATAAAAGAAGTTAAAAACACCATACAAAAGTTGCACCCTACTACGTGTGACTTAGACCCTGCTCCAACTCAGCTCATATCTGGATGCATTGAAACACTCGCCCCAGTCCTCACAAAAATAGTTCAGTGTTCACTAAAAACAGGAGACTTCCAAGATCCTCTAAAAGAAGCTGTGGTAAAACCACTCCTAAAGAAACCTTTATTAGACCCAGACTGCATGACTAATTACAGACCAGTATCCAACCTCCCATTTCTGGGGAAAATAATTGAAAAAGTAGTGGCAACTCAACTGGAAGCCCATTTATCACGCCTAAACATATTCAATCCTTTCCAGTCTGGCTTCAGATGCCGCCACAGCACTGAAACAGTGCTAGTCCGAGTGCTAAATGATCTCCTCATGGCAAGAGACAAAGGTGATTACTCCATTCTAATCCTCCTGGATCTCTCAGCTGCCTTTGACACCATTGGCCATAGGATTCTAATAGAGTGCTTGCAGTACATCTGTGGTCTAGGAGGCACAGTCCTTAACTGGTTTAAATCTTTCCTCGCTGGTAGATCACAGAGAGTAATATCCGGATCAAGCTCATCAGGACCAACAGAACTGGCCTGCGGAGTTCCACAAGGATCTATCCTGTCTCCCATGCTATTCACAATTTACTTACTACCACTGAGGGACATCATTAACCGACATGGCCTAAGGTATCATTGTTACGCTGATGACACACAACTCTACTTCTCCTTTGCTCCAGATACTACAGACCCAGCATGCGCATAAACAGTTGCTTAACAGACCTCATCGAATAGATGAATGCTAGCTGTCTCAAAGTGAACCCGGACAAAACAGAGTTACTCTTGGTGAGGGGACCCCGAGCATCAAAAATATCCCATAATCACCCAACTGGCCTGGAGCTTGGAGGCTCTGAACTCGTTAGTTCAGCAAAGGTATGAAACCTCGGAGTGCTGATTGACGCTGGTCTATCTTTTAAACAGCAGATTTCCTCCGTAATAAAATCTGCCTACTTTCATCTGAAAAACATAGCCAGGATACAACACTTAATTCCCCCGGATGATATGCCAACATTAATCCATGCATTTGTATCCTCTAGGCTAGATTACTGCAATGCACTTTACTTGGGCCTCCCAAAAAAAGAACTCCATCGCCTTCAGACAGTACAAAACGCAGCAGCCAGACTATTGACCAATCAAACTCGCTCCTGCCACATAACACCTGTTCTCCACTCCCTGCAATGGCTTCCAATTAAATGGCGAACATATTTTAAAATTGGTCTGCTGACTTTCAAAGCCTTAAACAACCAAGGCCCACAGTACCTGAAAGAGCTCCTGACACCCTACATCCCATCCCGTTCACTTAGGTCAGCCAACACATCCCTCCTCTCAGTGCCAAGAATAAGGACAAACTCAGGCTCCAGAGCATTCTGCCACGCTGCTCCTACTTTCTGGAACTCTTTACCGTGCGCAATCAGAGAGGCACCGTCCTTACAGACTTTTAAAAAAAAGCTAAAGACCCACCTCTTCCATCAGGAATTCAGTCAGCTTATCTGACCTTCAGAAACTCCTAACTTTTATGTCTTATGTTGGTATATTTGTAAAGTGCTTTGAGTCTCACAGGGAGAAAAGCGCTATATAAATCGCAAATTATTATTATATATATATTATTATTATTATTATCCGTGTTCCTTGGTGTATGTAAGGAAAACTACCATATCCTTCAGAGAAAAAATGGCAAATCCCTGTTGCGCCATTAGAGAGGCTATCAAGGATGGCACCTCTGAGAAACCTGTGGCTCGTCACTCCACACAGGCTGGGCATAAAGCAGCCAGTCTGCGTACCATATTGATAGACTTTGAACCCCCACTCAAGAGAGGAGGAGACAGACATAAAACATTGCTGCAGACAGAGATGCATTGACTTGATACTGTAGCCCCAAAAGGACTAAATACAATGCTGGACATCAGTCTATTTTTATGAGTTAATTGGATGACAGTGGTTGAATAACTTGCCCTTTGGGGTACTGGAGTTGGCTAAAACTGTGCTGTCCAATATTAATGACACTAGGAGAGGTTCTACCATACTATTAGTGGCATGAAGCAGCTAGCAATTATAAGATCCTACATTGATTTTTGTATTTCACCTGAATTATGTACATACGGCTAGATTTAGAGTTTTGTCGGTAATGACCCGCGTAGCTAACGCTGACTTTTTTCTGGCCGCACCTTTAAAATAACTCTGGTATTGAGAGTCCACAGAATGGCTGCGTTAGGCTCCAAAAAAGGAGCGTAGAGCATATTTAACGCAACTTCAACTCTCGATACCAGAGTTGCTTACGGACGCGGCCAGCCTCAAAAACGTGCTCGTGCACGATTCCCCCATAGAAAACAATGGGGCTGTTTGAGCTGAAAAAAAACCTAACACCTGCAAAAAAGCCGCGTTCAGCTCCTAACGCAGCCCCATTGTTTGCTATGGGGAAACACTTCCTACGTCTGCACCTAACACCCTAACATGTACCCCGAGTCTAAACACCCCTAACCTTACACTTATTAACCCCTATTCTGCCGCCCCCGCTATCGCTGACCCCTGTATATTATTTTTAACCCCTAATCTGCCGCTCCGTAAACCGCCGCTACTTACATTATCCCTATGTACCCCTAATCTGCTGCCCCTAACACCGCCGACCCCTATATTATATTTATTAACCCCTAATCTGCCCCCCACAACGTCGCCTCCACCTGCCTACACTTATTAACCCCTAATCTGCCAAGCGGACCGCACCGCTATTATTATAAAGTTATTAACCCCTAATCCGCCTCACTAACCCTATAATAAATAGTATTAACCCCTAATCTGCCCTCCCTAACATCGCCGACACCTAACTTCCATTATTAACCCCTAATCTGCCGACCGGAGCTCACCGCTATTCTAATAAATGTATTAACCCCTAAAGCTAAGTCTAACCCTAACACTAACACCCCCCTAAATTAAATATAATTTAAATCTAACGAAATTAATTAACTCTTATTACATAAATTATTCCTATTTAAAGCTAAATACTTACCTGTAAAATAAATCCTAATATAGCTACAATATAAATTATAATTATATTATAGCTATTTTAGGATTAATATTTATTTTACAGGTAACTTTGTATTTATTTTAACCAGGTACAATAGCTATTAAATAGTTAAGAACTATTTAATAGCTAAAATAGTTAAAATAATTACAAATTTACCTGTAAAATAAATCCTAACCTAAGTTACAATTAAACCTAACACTACACTATCAATAAATAAATTAAATAAAATACCTATAATTACCTACAATTAAACCTAACACTACACTATCAATAAATTAATTAAATACAATACCTACAAATAACTACAATGAAATAAACTAACTAAAGTACAAAAAATAAAAAAGAACTAAGTTACAAAAAATAAAAAAATATTTACAAACATAAGAAAAATATTACAACAATTTTAAACTAATTACACCTACTCTAAGCCCCCTAATAAAATAACAAAGCCCCCCAAAATAAAAAAATGCCCTACCCTATTCTAAATTACTAAAGTTCAAAGCTCTTTTACCTTACCAGCCCTGAACAGGGCCCTTTGCGGGGCATGCCCCAAGAAGTTCAGCTCTTTTGCCTGTAAAAAAAAACATACAATACCCCCCCCAACATTACAACCCACCACCCACATACCCCTAATCTAACCCAAATCCCCCTTAAATAAACCTAACACTAAGCCCCTGAAGATCTTCCTACCTTATCTTCACCATACCAGGTTCACCGATCGATCCAGAAGAGCTCCTCCGATGTCCTGATCCAAGCCCAAGCGGGGGGCTGAAGAGGTCCATGATCCGGCTGAAGTCATCATCCAAGCGGGAGCTGAAGAGGTCCATGATCCGGCTGAAGTCTTCATCCAAGCGGGAGCTGAAGAGGTCCATGATCCGGATGAAGTCTTCTATCAACGGCATCTTCAATCTTCTTTCTTCGGGAGCCATCATCTTCCATCCGACGTGGAACATCCTCTTCTCCCGACGCCTACTAGCCGAATGATGGTTCCTTTAAATGACGTCATCCAAGATGGCGTCCCTCGAATTCCGATTGGCTGATAGGATTCTATCAGCCAATCGGAATTAAGGTAGGAATATTCTGATTGGCTGATGGAATCAGCCAATCAGAATCAAGTTCAATCCGATTGGCTGATTCAATCAGCCAATCAGATTGAGCTTGCATTCTATTGGCTGTTCCGATCAGCCAATCAGAATATTCCTACCTTAATTCCGATTGGCTGATAGAATCCTTGTTATGGGGGGCTTTGTTATTGTATTATGTAATTAGTTTAAAATTGTTGTAATATTTTTCTTATGTTTGTAAATATTTTTTTATTTTTTGTAACTTAGTTCTTTTTTATTTTTTGTACTTTAGTTAGTTTATTTCATTGTAGTTATTTGTAGGTATTGTATTTAATTAATTTAATTTATTGATAGTGTAGTGTTAGGTTTAATTGTAGGTAATTGTAGGTATTTTATTTAATTTATTTATTGATAGTGTAGTGTTAGGTTTAATTGTAACTTAGGTTAGGATTTATTTTACAGGTAAATTTGTAATTATTTTAACTATTTTAGCTATTAAATAGTTCTTAACTATTTAATAGCTATTGTACCTGGTTAAAATAAATACAAAGTTACCTGTAAAATAAATATTAATCCTAAAATAGCTATAATATAATTATAATTTATATTGTAGCTATATTAGGATTTATTTTACTGGTAAGTATTTAGCTTTAAATAGGAATAATTTATTTAATAATAGTTAATTAATATTGTTAGATTTAAATTATATTTAATTTAGGGGGGTGTTAGTGTTAGGGTTAGACTTAGCTTTAGGGGTTAATACATTTATTAGAATAGCGGTGAGCTCCGGTCGGCAGATTAGGGGTTAATGTTTGAAGTTAGGTGTCGGCGATGTTAGGGAGGGCAGATTAGGGGTTAATACTATTTATTATAGGGTTAGTGAGGCGGATTAGGGGTTAATAACTTTATTATAATAGCGGTGCGGTCCGGTCGGCAGATTAGGGGTTAATAAGTGTAGGCAGGTGGAGGCGACGTTGTGGGGGGCAGATTAGGGGTTTATAAATATAATATAGTGGTCGGCGGTGTTAGGGGCAGCAGATTAGGGGTACATAGCTATAATGTAGGTGGCGGGGCTTTGCGGTCGGCAGATTAGGGGTTAATTATTGTAGGTAGCTGGCGGCGACGTTGTGGGGGGCAGGTTAGGGGTTAATAAATATAATATAGGGGTCGGCGGTGTTAGGGGCAGCAGATTAGGGGTACATAAGTATAACGTAGGTGGCGGTCGGCAGATTAGGGGTTAAAAAAATTTAATCGAGTGGCGGCGATGTGGGGGGACCTCGGTTTAGGGGTACATAGGTAGTTTATGGTTGTTAGTGTACTTTAGAGCACAGTAGTTAAGAGCTTTATGAACTGGCGTTAGCCCAGAAAGCTCTTAACTACTGACTTTTTTCTGCGGCTGGAGTTTTGTCGTTAGATTTCTAACGCTCACTTCAGACACGACTCTAAATACCGGAGTTAGAAAGATCCCATTGAAAAGATAGGATACGCAATTGACGTAAGGGGATCTGCGGTATGGAAAAGTCGCGGCTGAAAAGTGAGCGATAGACCCTTTTTTTAATGACTCCAAATACCGGCGGTAGCCTAAAACCAGCGTTAGGAGCCTCTAACGCTGGTTTTCACGGCTACCGCCAAACTCCAAATCTAGGCCATAGTATTTATATTAAATATAGGTAAACATGCTAGTTTGGCATATGATGTTTAATATATGCTGATGCATACACTGGGTGATGAATCCGATCATATGAGTTAAGTGCCGGTCTCACCAATTATTTACAGATGATGTTATGGTCACGTGATCTGCTGTCATTGGATAGTCTAATTAGCCATGTGGTTATTGTTTTGAGTGGATGGTGCATGTGTGGCACATACGGCTGATATGATTGGCTTCAGAAAACAGAAGCATTATAGGATTGGTATAAGGTATAAATAGATATTAAGAGGGCGCTGGAATAAGCTTAGGATACCCAAAAATACCACACAAAATATGTATAGTACAAACAATATTTATTGTGACAAAAAACTTTCAGATGAAAACTTTCAGATGACTAAACTGTCATAGTATAATCAATAAAATCGGGACATCTCCCTTTAAAATTTGCATGTATATTCAGAGTGTATTTCATTCCCTTTTCACAGTGCATAAATTTTTTTTTAAATGCATAAAATCTTACAATCACTTAAAAGCAACAGGCTTTGCCTATTAACACATGGAAACAGTATATTTGTAATTTATGAACAGCTAAAGGATGCTGCAAAGCGTTAAAGAACAACCACCTGTTTGTTTGTAGTTAGAATGAATTCCTAATGCGAATATACATACAGGTTATGAGCCAGACAGTCTTAGCATGTAGGAAGACTAGTATAATTGGTTATACGAGTGGTGCATGAAATGGTGCTATTTCTTAACTTCACATTTAACAGTTAGTATGATATCTTCAGTGTACCTTAATACAGTACAGTTGTTGGTCCTGGATTCAGATGTGTGCCTCTCTCTCCCGCTACACCTGTACTTGCACAGACTTGTTTCCTTACGCTTCTCCAGCGTTATGCCTCCAATTGACCTCTTGCAACCATGTGACTTCCTCCATTGCGTCACAGACTGTTAGAAAGAATTTAAGCCAGTTCCAGTGAAACAATACTGATACAATAAAGATACCTTGTATGTTGTGCTCGCTCTTAGTGCTAATAGCACACAAGCTACAAAAGAGTTGATCACAATGCAGATGATAATCCAAATATAACCCGGGTTATTAAGTTTCGTACTCTCCACAAACAATAATGTTAGTCTATGTTAGACTCTTGGTGTGATCCTCCTCACCACTTTCACAAATGCAGCCTCAAAAACGTCAACGCGTTTCACCCAATTCTGGGCTTTTTTAAGATTAGTTTCAGGCAGGTAGATAAGTATTTTATAGACCTGCATGTATTTATATTGGTCCATGGCTAATTAGCCATTTTCTTAAGGTAGTATTAAGAATTATCATCCATTTTTTAAAGGTGGTATTACAATTACTAGTATAGTACAATCAAATATTTCATAAAACCAAATCATTCTAAAACCATATAATATTTACAAAGTATATTCATACACATAATAATAGATAACTATCTGCCATCCCAATAACTTTTATAATAGAAATCTTGAACCTTATTTCATTAGAGGTTCATATTAGTTTCTTAAAAAACAAAAGTTCTATTCAATAAGAAAGGAGGTCAAGTTCTGAATTAAGACCTTTGGGGTATAACATATCAAATTTGTAGATAAGTTCAGCTTCCTTAATAAGCAGTCTTTTTTCAATGTCACCCCCTCCCCAATTATTTGGTACTTTTTGTATTCCCCAGTATTTTAGATCGCTAATTTTGCTTTTGTGGTCATCCTTAAAATGTTTGTATAAATGTGTGTTATCCACTTCATTTTCTATATTGCATAAATGTCCCCTGATCCTGTCTCTCAGACATCTTTTAGTTTTGCCCAGATAGAATAGGCCACAGGTACATTATAATATATAGATTATGTTTTTGTGTGAGCATCTTATTAAGTCCTTAATTATAAATTCTTTATTTAAGTTCAGTACAAAGATACTTTTTTTCTTTGTGCTGTACTTACATGATCTGCATTTATAACAGGAATAAAAACCAGAGATCTTTTTTCCTAGTAAATCCATGTCCACTCATTTTTTGTTATATTCCCTTTGTTTTGTTTGAAATCACTTGGGGCTATAACTGATTTTAAACTCAATGCCTTCTTAAATACACATTTCGGTTTTGGTGTTAAACTGTCCCCTATTATGGGATCTGCTTTAAGCAGATACCAGTGTTTATTTATTATTTTCCTTATTATCCCATGGTCTTCATTGTAGTTGGTGATAAATGGTACTTTTAGGGTAGTGGGGGTTTCTGTTTCAACAATAGATTTTTCTTTGTACTTAAGTAAAGTTTTTCTTTCAATATTTTTTGCTTTCAATACTGCGTTAATAATATTTTCTCCTTCATATCCTCTTGTGTTGAATTCTTCTAATACAGTTATTGCCTGGCTTTCAAAATCTTCTATACGTGAGCAGTTTTTTTCTGATTCTTATACACTGTCCTATTGAAATATTATCTTTCCATCTATCAAGATGGCAAATATCTGCATGCACATAGTTGTTTGAATCAACGGTTTTGAAATGAATTGATAAACATGTTTGAAAATATGAATAATAATTCCAGGGGAATAGTATTTACCAACACTTTCAGTAAGAACTGTATAACTTTCCTAGATTTAGAGATTATGGTGGTAGAAATCAAAATAGAAACAAAGACACATTTCAAAACCGTTGATTCAAACAACTATGTGCATGCAGATAGTTGCCATCTTGATAGTTATCAAGCATTGAGTTATCAGTCATCAGTTATAGCCCCAAGTGATTTAAAACAAAACAAAGGGAATAGAACAAAAAACATTTGTGGACATGGATTTACTAGGAAAAAAGATCTCTGGTTTTTATCCCTGTTATAAATGTAGAGCATGTAAGTATAGCACAAAGAGAAAATGTATCTTTGTACTGAACTTAAATGAAGAATTTATAATTAAGGACTTAATAAGATCCTCACACAAAAGCATAATCTATATATTACAATAAACCTGTGGCCTATTCTATCTGGGCAAAACTAAAAGATGTCTGAGAGACAGGATCAGGGAACATTTATGCAATATAGAAAATGAAGTATATAACACACATTTATACAAACATTTTAAGGATGTCCACAAAGGCAAAATTAGCAATCTAAAATACTGGGGAATACAAAAAGTACCAAATAATTGGAGAGGGGGTGACATTGAAAAAAGACTGCTTATTAAGGAAGCTGAACTTATCTACAAATTTGATATGTTATACCCCAAAGGTCTTAATTCAGAACTTGGCCTCCTTTCTTATTTGAATAGAACTTCTGTTTTTTAAGAAACTAATATGAACCTCTAATGAAATAAGGTTCAATATTTCTATTATAAAAGTTATTCGGATGGCAGATAGTTATCTATTATTATGTGTATGAATATCCTTTGTAAATAGTATATGGTCTTAGAATGATTTGGTTTTATGAAATATTTGATTGTACTATACTATTAATTGTAATACCACCTTTAAAAAATGGTTGATAATTCTTAATACCACCTTAAGAAAATGGCTAATTAGCCATGGACCAATAGAAATACATGCAGGTCTATAAAACACTTATCTACCTGACTGAAACTAATCTTGAAAAAGTCCAGAATTGGGTGAAACGCGTTGACATTTTTGAGGCAGCATTTGTGAAAGTGGCGAGGAAGATGGCACCAAGAGTCTAACCATAGACTAACGTTATTGTTTATGGAGAGTACGAAACTTAATAACCCGGGTTATATTTGGATTATCATCTGCATTGTGATCAACTCTTTTGTAGCTTGCGTGCTATTAGCACTAAGAGGGAGCACAACATACAAGGTATCTTTATTGTATCAGTATTGTTTCACTGGAACTGGCTTAAATTCTTTGTAACAGTCTGTGACGCAATGGAGGAAGTCACATGTTGGCAAGCGGCCAATTGGAGGCATAACGCTGGAGAAACATAAGGAAACAAGTCTGTGCAAGTACAGGTGTAGCGGGAGAGAGAGGTGCACATTTGAATCCACGACCAACAACTGTACTGTATTATGGTACACTGAAGATATTACTATACTAACTGTTAAATGTGAAGTTAAGAAATAGCACCGTTATATGCACCACTTGTATCACCAATTATACGAGTCTTCCTACACACTAAGACTGTCTGGCTCATAACCTGTATGTATATTCACATTAGGAATTTGTTCTAACTACAAACAAAGCTGGTTATTCTTTAACGCTTTGTAGCGTCCTTTAGCTGTTCATAAATTACAAATATACTGTTTCCATGTGTTAATAGGCAAAGCCTGTTGCTTTTAAGTGATTGTAAGATTTTATGCATTGAAAAAAAAATTATGCATTGTGAAAAAGGAGTGAAATACACTCTGAATATACATGCAAGTTTTAAAGGGAGATGTCCTAATTTTAGTGATTATACTATGACAGTTTAGACATCTGAAAATTTTCATCTCAAAGTTTTTTATCACAATAAATTTTGTTTGTACTATACATATTTTGTGTGGTATTTTTGGGGATCCTAAGCTTATTCCAGCGTCCTCCTAATATCCATTTGTACCTTATACCAATCCTATAATGCTTCTGTTTTCTGAAGCCAATCATATCAGCCGTATGTGCCACACACGCACCATCCACTTAAAACAATAATCACATGGCTAATTAGACTAGCCAATGAAAGCAGATCACGTGACCATAATGTCATCCATAAATATTTGGTGAGACCGGCACTTAACTCATATGATTGGATTAATCACCCAGTGTATGCATCAGCATATATTAAACATCATATGCCAAACTAGCATGTTTACCTATATTTTATATAGATGAAATACAAAAATATATGTAGGATCTTATAATTGCTAGCTGCTTCATGCCACTAATAGTATGGTAGAACCTCTCCTAGTGTCATTAATATTGGACAGCACAGTTTTAGCCAACTCCAGTACCCCAAAGGGCAAGTTTTTCAACTGCTGTCATCCAATTAACTCATAAAAATAGACTGAAGTCCAGCTTTGTATTTAGTCCTTTTGGGGCTACAGTATCCAGTCGATAGATTTATTGCATCTCTGTCTGCAGCATTTTTTTTATGTCTGTCTCCTCCTCTCTTGAGTGGGGGTACAAAGTCTATCAATATGGTACGTAGACTGGCTGCTTTATGCCCAGCCTGTGCGGAGTGACGAGCCACAGGTTGCTCAGAGGTGCCATCCTTGATAGCCTTTCTAATGGCGCAACAGTGATTTACCATTCTTTCTTTGAAGGATGTGGTAGTTTTTCCTACATACACCAAGGAACACGGATAAGACAAAGTATAAACCACATAGTCACTTGTGCAAGACAATTTTTTTCTAATTTGAACCATTTTTCATTGAAGGGGTGGTGGAATACAGGCCAGTGATCATGCTGTTGCATGTTGTGCAATCACAACATTTATAACAGCCCAGTTTCCTTCTTCCATCCAACCAAGACTCCTTCTGGTAACAATGAACTGGATCATTATGGACCAGGATGTCTCTCAAATTTGGTGCCCTCCTGCTGTAAATTTTGTTACTACATTTACATCTTTACACAGGACTTTTGAAAGATCTATCAAAAATAATTGGAAGATTATACAGACTGATAAGTCTTTGCCCTTCACTCATATCTACAATCATTCTAGATTGTAAGTTCCCACGGGAGTAGGGCCCTTAATTCCTCCTGCATGTGTTTGTAAAATGTTGTCTTGTCTCTTACAAGTGTTATATGATTGTTTTATTTAAATTAATTGTACCCATGGACAGCGCTGTGGAATATGTTGGCGCTTTATAAATAAAGTATAATTATAATAATAAAATATGGAGGCACCCCAGATGGTATACAAGAGGACACCAAATTTGAGAGACATCCTGGTCCATAATGCACAAGTTTGTTGTTACCAGAAGGAGTCTTGGTTGGATGGAAGAAGGAAACAGGGCTGTTATAAATGTGGTGATTGTACAACGTGCAATAGCATGATCACTTGCCCTATATTCCACCACCCCTTCAATGGAAAATGGTACAAAATTGGACACAGGTTGTCTTGCACGAGTGACTATGTGGTTTATACTTGGTGTATGTAGGAAAAACTACCACATCCTTCAGAGAAAGAATGGCAAATCACTGTTGCGCCATTAGAGAGGCTATCAAGAATGGCACCTCTGAGCAACATGTGGCTCGTTACTTAACACAGGCTGGACATACAGCAGCCAGTCTAGGTACCATGTTGATAGACTTTGTACCCCCACTCAAGAGAGGAGGAGAAAAACATAAAAAAATGCTGCAGACAGAGACGCAATGGATCTATTGACTTGACTTTAGCCTCAAACATTATTCATACTTAGCAGCCTGCTGTAGCTGCAACTGTTTCACTAGGAGCAAAGTACACCTTTGATGCATCCTCAGAGTTGTTTGCCAGCATGGTGCTCCACGTGTGTAACAAAGATCATGTGACCAAATCAGCCAATTTAGTCTGGTTTAGTCTGAGTGATTGCAGTAAATACAGTATATTGCTTTATCCAGCCTTGTATTCAGTATACTGCAGTAGCTCTGCCTTTGAAATGCATGACCCTGCAAGAATCATGGATTGTAATATAAAAATAAATATTCCAATCACACAGTTTTTGGGCATCCCCATAGGTTATGCCTTGGGAAGGGCCCTGTAAGAATTTGGCATTTACCCAAGCCCCATTACAGTGGTGGGCTCCAACTTTAGCTTTAGAGTTTAATCCATTGTATCCAGTATCCAGCAGTATCCAATCTTGTATCCAGTATACTGCAGTATCAAGTATCCTGCAGTGTCTAGCCTGGTATCCAGTATCCTGCAGTATCTAGTCTTGTATCCAGTATCCTACAGTATCCAGCCTGGTATTCAGTATCCTGCAGTATCTAGACTTGTATCCAGTATCCTGCAGTATCTAGCCAGGTATCCAGTATCCTGCAGTATCCAGTCTAGCACTCAGTATCCTACAATATCCAGCCTTGTATTGAGTATCCTACAGTAGCCAGTCTGGTGTCCAGTATCCTACAGTATCCAGCCTTGTACTGAGTATGCCACAGTATCCAGCCTGGTATCCAGTATCTTGCACTATCCAGCCTTGTATTGAGTATCCTGCAGTAGGACTGCAATTCTGTGTAACCTGAGGCCTGCATATTGTTCCTATGTAACCTGAGATCTGTATCATGTTCATGTGTACCTTGAGGCCTTTCCCTTGTTCCAGTGTACCCTGTGGCCTGCACCTTGTACCTGTGTACCATGTGGCCTGCACCTTGTACCTGTGTACCCTGTGGCCTGTACATTGTACCTGTGTACCCTGTGGTCTGCACCTTGTACCAGTATACCCTGTGGCCTGCACCTTCTACCTGTGTACCCTGTGGACTGCACCTTGTACCTGTGTACCCTGTGGTCTGCACCTTGTACCAGTGTACCCTGTGGCCTGCAACTTGTACCTGTGTACCCTGTGGCCTGCACCTTGTACCTGTGTACCCTGTGACTTGCACCTTGTACCAGTGTACCCTGTGGTCTGCACCTTGTACCTGTGCATTCTGTGGCCTACACCTTGTACCTGTGCATCCTGTGGCCTGCACCTTGTACCTGTTTACTATGTGGCCTGCACCTTGTATCAGTGTACCCTGTGGCCTGCACCTTGTATCAGTGTACCCTGTGGCCTCCACCTTGTACCTGTGCACTCTGTGGCCTGCACCTTGTACCAGTGTACCCTGTGGCCTGCACCTTGTACCAGTGTACCCTGTGGCCTGCACCTTGTACCAGTGTACCCTGTGGCCTGCACCTTGTACCAGTGTACCCTGTGGCCTGCACCATGTACCAGTGTACCCTGTGGCCTGCACCTTGTACTTGTGTACCCTATGGTCTGAACCTTGTACCTGTGTACCCTGTGGCCTGCACCTTGTACCAGTCTAAGTGACAGCAAAGAAATAGTCATCAGGGCAGCCGACAAAGTTGGGGCTATTGTTGTCCTCAACAAGAGAGATTTTATATTGGAGGCTCACAGACAGTTGTATAACCAACAAGACTATGATAGATTGCTGAGTGATCCAAATTGGTCTCCCTGGTGGATGATGGGGTGGAGTTGGGTTTTATTAACCATGAAACAAAAAATTATCTTTTGATACAAAATCCAGCAATTCCAGTGTTCAACCACCTACCAAAAGTCCACAAATCAGTTGAAAATGTACAAGGGAAACCAATTGTGAGCAGAATAGGTTCCTTGCTCAAGCACCTGTCGGAATGGCTTGATGGCATACTTCAGCCTTTGGTCAGTGCACTATGGAGTTTTTTATCTGACACCAAGCATGTTCTAAGCCTCCTTTCTGATGTGGTCTGGCAGACCAATTATAAGCGGCTCACGGTGGATGTGAAATCACTATACTCCACCATACCACATGAGAAAGGCCTTGAGGCAATTCAATATTTTCTAGGCAAAAAGTATGATGTAGATGTTAAATTTGTTGAGTATGTTACCAGGTTAATTGAATTCTTGCCCACTCACAACTATTTTGAGTTTGAGGGAGAGTTCTTCCTCCAGAGTTCTGCCAACCTATTCATGGGTTGGTGGGAGCTGTCCCACGTCTATGGAGAGAGGAATCCCTTCAGACAAGAGATAGTGTGGTACAGACACTTCATTGATGACCTCCTATTCATCTGGAGAGGTCCAATGAATGACTTAGAGGATTTTGTAGAAGGTCTGGACCACAACTCTGTGGGTATCAGCTTTACATCGGAAATCCAGGGGTCAACTATCAACTTTCTGGATATTACTTTGAAGGGTAGCACAGGTCACAAGATATCATCTGAAGCATACTGGAAACCTATCACAGGGAATTCCCTCCTGCAGGCCTCAAGTTGCCACCCGAGGAGAGTTTTCAAAGGTGTAGCGAGGGGCCAGTTCATTTGCTTAAAAATAAATTGTACTAATTTACAAAGGTATGAGCAACAAGCAGATGAACTGACCAATAGACTGCATGAAAGAGAGTATAGAAATTATATTATTACCAAGGCCAGAGACTCGGTAGCGAGGGTAACCAGAGAGAGTCTTCTGAACACAGGTAAGAAGAAACTAGAAAAACAGACAGACAGTAAGGTCACATTTATAACATAGTATTCACAACAGTATACTCAGATTTGCCAGATCATAAGTAATCACTTCAACCTATTGTAGGCTGTTGATGATTTAAGGGAGACGGTGACAAGGGGGGTCAGATTTACCTACAAGAGAAATAGGACAATAGGGAATCAGGTAGCCCCCACAAGATTACAAAAGGAAAAAGCAACTAACTCATCCTGGCTGAGGTTCAATGGCACCTATCGGTGCTATAATAAAGCATGCATAGGATGCGAGAGAGTGATGACTGGAGAAGTTTTTAACTCCATGGTCACAGGAGAGAGTTTCCAAAAAAGTCTGTGCCTGAATTGTCGCTCCACTTACGTGGTGTATCTTATCTCCTGCACACAATGTGCCCTACAGTACATTGGCTTAACGACTATGGAGGCCAGGGTAAGAATAAAAGAACATCTAGCAGACATTAGAGCAGGGGTGTTAACTACCCCCCTAATAAATCATTTCTCGGCTTTTCACCAGAAAGACTTAAGGTACTTCACATGGACCATTATATAAAAGGTACCGCTACAGAAAAGGGGGAATATAGGACACTAAAGCTGGGAGAAAGAGAGACCAGAGTCCCAGAGGGTCTGAATTCGGAATTTGATCTTTTCAACTTCTGGTAGTTGTGTCTTCCCAGTGGGCACTGCATATTCCCTTATTCTAGCTTTCCTCTTTTGTCAGATACTGTTCACACATATTGGGTATCCAATTTTTCTAGGTCGCTTCCCCCACCCTCTCCCCTCTTAAACTAGCATACCTAGCATTTAGGGTCTTAGACAAGAGTGTTCAAACAGCTAGGTAAGGTTGTTGCCCTACTGTTATAACATGTAAGCAAGAATACTCCAGCTATCAAGTAAGGAGGTAGTTTACTGGGAATGATCTTAATAAACTATGACTCCAAGTAGGTATTTGCAGCTTAGATAAAAGGGTGAACCCTGGCATCTGATTGGGAGTTAGGGGCAAGCCCACTGAATTCAGGAACGCATGACCTTAATAAACTATGTCTCTAAGTAGGAATCTACAGCTTAGATAAAAAAATTAACCCTGGCATCTGATTGGGTGATAGGGGCGAGCCTTCGGAAACAGGAATGCATGACCTTAATAAATGATGTCTCTAAGTAGGAATCTGCAGCTTAGATTAAAAAAAAGTGAACCCTGGCATTGGATTGGGTGATATGGGCGAGCCTTCTGAATTCAGGAACGCATGACCTTAATAAACTATGTCTCTAAGTAGGTATCTGCAGCTTAGATAAAAAAGAAAAAAAGTGAACCCTGGCATCTGATTGGGAGATATGGGCGAGCCTTTTTGAATTCAGGATTGCATGAACTTAATAAACTGTGGCCTCTATTTATCAAGCCGTCAACCGCAAATACACTGGAATTCCGCAGCGTATTTATGGTGAGGTTGATTCGCCATGGTTATCAAGCCCTACAGACCGGCAAAAGTAGAATCTAGTGACGTAACATACGATCCGCCGGACTCAGTCCGACACAGATCAATGGTTATGTCACTACAGATGTTCCGAAGGCAAGTTCGGCACAATCTGACTACTTTTGGAAGTAATCAAAGAACAACCAGGTACGCTCGCCACTATTCTGGCCCAGCGTACCTGGAGGCGGCGGATCCCATAGGAATCAATGGGAGTCTGAAAGCAGCGAGAGCTCATGTTCGCTGCTGCCCGATATCCCATTGATTCCTATGGGAAGTGTTTGCACCTAACACCCTAACATGTACCCGGAGTCTAAACACCCCTAATCTGCCCCCCCTACACCGCCGCCACCTACATTATACTTATTAACCCCTAATCTGCCCCCCTACACCGCCGCCACCTACTTTATACTTATTATTATTATACGTATTAACCCCTAAACCACCGCTCCCGGACCCCGCCGCAACTAAATAAAATGTTTAACCCCTAAACCGCCGCTCCCGGACCCCGCCGCCACCTACATTATACCTGTTAACCCCTAATCTTTCACCCCCTATACCACCGCCACCTACATAAAGTTATTAACCCCTATCCTGCCGATCCCGGACCCCCCCGGACCCCCCCGCAAATAAATTAATTGTTTAACCCCTAAACCGCCGCTCCCGGAGCCCACCGCCACCTACATTACATTTATTAACCCCTAATCGGCCCCCCTACACCGCCACCACCTACATTATATCTATTAACTCCTAAACCTAAGTCTAACCCTAACCCTAACACCCCCCTAACTTAAATATTATTTAAATTAATCTAAATAAATATTCCTATTATTAAATAAATTATTCCTATTTAAAACGAAATACAGTACTTACCTATAAAATAAACCCTAAGCTAGCTACAATATAACTAATAGTTACATTGTAGCTATTTTAGGGTTTATTTTTATTTTACAGGCAAGTTTGTATTTATTTTAACTAGGTACAATAGCTATTAAATAGTTATTAACTATTTAATAGCTACCTAGTTAAAATAAATACAAATATACCTGTAAAATAAAACTTAACCTAAGTTACAATTACACCTAACACTATACTACCATTAAATAAATTAAATTAATTAAATACAATTACCTACAATTAAATAAAAATAACTAAAATTAACCAAAGTACAAAAAAACCCTCTAAATTACAGAAAATTAAAAAAAATTATAAGAAGTTTAAACTAATTACACCTAATCTAAGCCCCCTAATAAAATAAAAAATCCCCCCAAAATAATAAAATTCCCTGCCCTATACTAAATTACAAATAGCCCTTAAAAGGGCTTTTTGCGGGGCATTGCCCCAAAGTAATCACCTCTTTTACCTGTAAAAAAAAGAAATACACCCCCCCCAACATTAAAACCCACCACCCACTTCTAGAGCTTCAGAACAACAGGAGCCTAGTGCAGTATGCTCCGAACAGGGGAGCACACCAGAGGAGCGTTGCAGGGAAGACACGGCTGTCGGTGCAGAGACGACCGCGGCCTATATGCACAGCAACGTGAGCAGTATTAGGGAGTTGAATCTGCAGGGCCTAGTGTCCGGGAGTTCTGCACACCCAACAAACCAGGAGGGAGTTCCAGATGCTGACGAGCTTATCCAGGAGATACATGTTAGTATGGCGGTTATACCGACATGCGCATTAACTCTCCTTGCCATGAATAAATCAGCCGATGGTCACCTAGAACTATATGGAAGGCTGCATGGTGCAGGGAGCCGCTCTTCTGATTCGCAGTCACGCCGCTATTTTGAGTTAAAGATGGACACTTGGCCTATATGGGAGATCCTCATCCTCAAGATACTTAATAGACCGGGGACATTTTCCAGAAGAAGAGGGGGGATCGGGTAAGCCCCAAAGCTGACAAAACTGGCTGTCTGCTATCCCTGGACATAATCTAATATTAAAAGCAGACCGGACTATAGAAATTAATGATATTAACTTGGTTTTCACGGTCTGATGACCTAACACTGTAGTAGATTTCTAATGTGTAAATATATTATACGTTTGGTTGTTATATTTCACTCTTTGCCTAGTCTCTACTATATAAACGGAGATGATTATCACAGTATATACATAGGTCTTGTGAGATAGTAGGTATTATGATCACTCTAGTAAGATCTGTTATTTGTACAGCGTTCATTCCAGGATCATTAGACATCTCTGAGTTCCTGATAATTAGAGAGACAGAAAATTTCCAGTATGATATATTGTAAGGTCTCCTAATTAATATGTAGATTAGGGATACAACTCCCAAAGTACTACATGTTTCTAGCCCTGAAAAGCGCTCTCTGTAAATTGACTGTTTGTTCTATGTCTCAACTTATTTCATACAGGCCCTCTGGTCTAATTCATGTTTTGTGCTATGTTTAATGTGCTATGCATCAGTCTATAATGCTGGTAACAGATTTCCCCCTCTAGGGTTATGCATATATGGTAATCAGTATTAAGACTTTCAGACCCCTAAGCTGTGAAAGTATAATGCGTTGGCCACCAACAGAGCTCACTGGGCTAGAAACATAAGCATATATAACTTAAGCATTTTAGCTACTCATATGACATATGTAGTTTGGATGACCACATCTGGGGCTAGACATTAACGAGTCAGTCTTTAACTTCTCCTTTTCAGCCCCTATATATTTATACAAGGAAAAAAAAAAAAGGAGGTTTTCATTAGATCTGCGTATTCTTGACTATTATGAAGTCATGATAATATGTAAATATATATATTTGCATTCTTCATTTTATATTGTTTTTACTTCTGTGTTAGTATGGCAAATTTTCATCTGCTTTGTAACTGTTTTTCAAACCTTAATAAAAACCTTTTTGATGTAAAAAAAACAACAACCCACCATTCATACCCAACCTTACTCTAAAACCCACCCAAACTCCCTTAAAAAAACTAACACTACCCCAATGAAGATCACACTACCTTGAGCCGTCTCAACGTCCTCAACGAATCCGGGCGAATTGGTCCTCCAGATGGGCAGAAGCCTTCATCCAATCCGGCCAGAAGAGGTCCTCCAGATGGGCAGAAGTCTTGAACCTATTTTTAAGCAGGATAGGAGTAAGGCAGCAGCCGAAACCGGTCAGCCACTTATTTTTGTCTGATATTGCACAGATTGTACTGTTTTTTACCCTCAGGGTTTATACACCCTGGAGATTTCCTAATAAAGTTTTAACCCTAACCACGGTGCTCCTGCACGTTTTCTCATTTTGTACCTGTGTACCCTGTGGCTTGCATCTTGTACCTGTGTTCCCTGTGGCCTGCACTTTGTACCTGTGTTTTCCCTGTGGTCTGCCACTTGTACCTGTGTACCCTGTGGCCTGCACCTTGTACCTGTGTACCCTGTGGTGTGCACCTTGTTTCTGGACAGCACTATTCATATTCCTCCCTGCACACCCTGCAGCATGTGTAACTTATAAGTGTTCTGTATTTTAAGGGACAGGTGGCAACCCTACCTGTGGCCTGCATCTTGTACCTGTGTACCCTGTGGCCTGCATCTTGTACCTGTGTACTCTGTGGCCTGCACCTTGCACCTGTGTAACCTGTGGCCTGCACCTTGTACCTGTGTAACCTGTGGCCTGCACCTTGTACCTGTGTACCCTGTGGAGTTACACATGCTGCAGGGTGTGCAGGGAGGAACATGTATTGTGTTTCTGGATAGCACTATTCATATTCCTCCCTGCACACCCTGCAGCATGTGTAACTTATAAGTGTTCTGTATTTTAAGGGACTGGTGGCAACCCTACCTGTGGCCTGCACCTTGTACCTGTGTACCCTGTGGCTTGCATCTTTTACCTGTGCACTCTGTGGCCTGCACCTTGTACCTGTGTACCCTGTGGCCTGCACCTTGTACCAGTGTACCCTGTGGCCTGCACCTTGTACTTGTGTACCCTGTGGCCTGCACCTTTTACCTGTGTACCCTGTGGCTTGCACCTTGTTCCTGTGTACTCCGTGGCCTGCACCTTGTACCTGTGTACCCTGTGGCCTGCACCTTGTACCTGTGTACCCTGTGGCCTGCACCTTGAACCTGTGTACCCTGTGGTCTGCACCTTGTACCAGTGTACCCTGTGGCCTGCACCTTGTACCTGTGTACCCTGTGACCTGCACCTTGTACCTGTGTACCCTGTGGCCTGCACCTTGTACCTGTGTACCCTGTGGCCTGCACCTTGTACCTGTGTACCCTGTGGTCTGCACCTTGTACCTGTGTACCCTGTTGTCTGCACCTTGTACCAGTGTACCCTGTGGCCTGCACCTTGTACCTGTGTACCCTGTGACCTGCACCTTGTACCTGTGTACCCTGTGGCCTGCACCTTGTACCCGTGTACCCTGTGGCCTGCACCTTGTACCTGTGTACCCTGTTGTCTGCACCTTGTACCTGTGTACCCTGTGGCCTGCACCTTGTACCAGTGTACCCTGTGGCCTGTACCTTGTACCTGTGTACCCTGTGGCCTGCACCTTGTACCTGTGTACCCTGTGGCTGGCACCTTGTACCAGTGTACCCTGTGGTCTGCATCTTGTACCTGTGTACCCTGTGGCCTGCACCTTGTACCTGTGCACTCTGTGGCCTGCACCTTGTACCTGTGTACCCTGTGGTCTGCACATTGTACCTGTGTACCCTGTGGCTTGCACCTTGTACCTGTGTACTCTGTGGCTTGCGTACCTGTGTACCTTGTGGTCTGCACCTTGTACCAGTGTACCCTGTGGTCTTTACCTTGTACCTGTGTACCCTTTGGCTTGCACCTTGTACCAGTGTACCCTGGGGCTTGCACCTTGTACCAGTGTACCCTGTGGCCTGCACCTTGTACCTGTGTACCCTGTGGTCTACACCTTGTACCAGTGTACCTTGTGGTTTGCACCTTGTACCTGTGTACCCTGTGGTCTACACCTTGTACCAGTGTACCTTGTGGTTTGCACCTTGTACCTGTGTACCCTTTGGCTTGCACCTTGTACCTGTGTACCCTGTGGCCTGCATCTTGTACCTGTGTACCCTGTGGCCTGCACCTTGTACTGGTGTACCCTGTGGCTTGCACCTTGTACCTGTGTACCCTGTTGCCTGCACCTTGTACCTGTATACCCTCTGGCTGGCATCTTGTTCCTGTGTTTGCTGAGGTCCATACCCTGTTACTGTATTTTCTGAAGCCTACACCTATATCTTACAGTATCTTCAGTATACCCAAAAGTGACAGTGCTTTCATCGTTGGTACCTTACCACTGACTGTTTCACATTTCCTGATCCTTCGCATAGCTCTAGAGTTGTCCTTATTCTATTTCCATAATGATGGTTAACTTTTCATATAAATAAACTTTCTGTTTACTTCCTCCTTTTCTCCTTGCCTGCATCTGAGTTCCACACAACAAACCCTTACCTCACAACAACACTGTTTCTGGATGCATTGGCAGATACATTAAACCACTGCCAGCATAATATGTAGTGTTTTTATTAAAAGATAACTTGGTCTTTGTTGACTTCAGATATTATAAAGAGCAGTGATAGTGATTAATTTTGGCAAGGTGTCCAAATTGTCCACTGTAGGCATAGCTGCATCTCATTGCATTGTCTTCTTTTAGTGACTTACAATCAGTTAGCTGCATCAATGTAATCTTTCCAGCTGATGGAATTCTCTACTTATTTACACTGAGCTTTCTCACATCTGGATTTACTAAACACCACTAAGTGAAGAAGAAGGGGACTGAGGACACATTTTGTATATTGCTTGGAGGTAAGCAGGACCATCCAGATTGTGATGATGGGTTTATATTTCACACGTGTTTCTCATAGTGGTCCAGAATTACCATTTATATGTAAACATATGCCATTAGCCACTTTTAAGGTCATATCACGTTTAATAAATAATAATCTAAAAACAGCATCAACGTATTTCAGACAAACAGATGTAAGAAGGATTGAAAAAAACTGGTTATTTATATATGTATACAATATGTTTTGTGAAGACATAGCATTATATTATAAATATCAATATTTAGAAACAGAATATTATTCTCTACACTTGAATATATCACTTGACAAGACACGCCATGAACATATTTCTGTAACAAGGTCACATTAAACTTGCATTTTCTTAGCTCAAGGATACTTTTTTTTGCATTTTCTTAAAAATGAATAAACTCAAGAAGATTCACAACACTAAATTTCTTTCAAGTTGATGAAATCCATCTGTACACAGTAAAGGTTCTGTTTTATAACAGTTTAGTAACTTATGTCATGCCAGAACAGCTACAATAGGAAAATTATAAAGGTTACTTCATTTTTCCTCTACACCATTGCTTATTTATCTTGTACACAACCATGGTCTTATCTTAATTTGCTTGACTTTTCTCCTAACACCTCCAAATGTTCCACACATCATTGCTTCTTGTTCCTTTTTACGGATAGACCTCTCCCATTCTTTATGAATGAATTTAGATAGACGTATGAAAAATAAAATGGCAACTTGTTTAACTACACAAAGCAAAAAAAAAAAAAAGTGGTATAAATAAAATGTATAAAAATCCAATAGTCCAAAAACAAATTCTCATCCGTCAGATTTCTTCCTTATGTTTAGTACCTCCAAAGGAAAAAAGGTAGGAAATACTAGTGAAGTATGTTGATAACTGGCAAATATCAAGGGAGAAAGAACCGTACTCACATCTTCTAGAGCTTATATCTTAGCTCTAAGGTGTAATGGCTTTCAGGTAGCCTCCCTTTCCCAGGGTTTTAGGCAAACACAAGATCCAGATTAGGCACCCACAGAATAAAATACAATTTATTATAAAACAAGGATAATAGGTCACTTGGGTTGTCAACACCAAATACAGAAACTGCTACACAAAGTGATACAAAAATGCAGTTCAAATAGTAAACTTCCTTTGTGTAGCAGTTTCTGTATTTGGTATTGAACCTATTGTCCTTGTTTTATAATGAATTGTATTTTATTCCACAATGGTTCTGTGTATGCCTAATTCAGATTCTGTGTTTGCCTGAGAGTCTGGGAAAGGGAGGTTACGTTAACGCCATTAGTGATTTAGAGCTAAGTTATAAGCTATAAAATATGTGAATAAGGTTCTTTCTCACTTGATATTTGCCAGTTATCAACATACTTCACTATTTCCTACTTTTTTTTTTTAGGTACTAACCATAAGGAAGAAATCAGACAAAGGAGAATTTATGTTTCAGACTATATCCTTTAGTGCACTATTAGATATATGACTATGGCTGTTTATAACATAAGTAAAGCTTCCAGAATATAATTAACATCCTGGTAAGTAAACAAAATATAGCAATAAAAAAATAAAAATATATAACAAAAAACATTTGTAGATTGTAAGCTCCTACATGTAGATAGTAAGCTCTTCGGAGCAGCCCCCCCTCCTGTACTAGTTTTGATTAGTCTGGTATGTATTTGTATCTTTCATTGTATACCCCTATCTACTGTATATACCCAGTACTATGTAAGTTGGCAGAACTATACAAATAAATGATAATAAATAATAATAATAATAATAATAATAATAATAATAATAATAAAATTAGGAGAAAGTGTTGCCTTCAAATAATGCAACAACAAATTCCCTAAGAGTTGAATGATCCATGTAGCGCCAAGGTATATAACATGTATTATACTATAAATCATTATGTGTTGCTGGTTAGTCACAAAAACCTAGAACTACATGGAACCTTACAATCTGATATGTTAATTTAAGGAAATTTAGAGCTACAAACTCCTACTGGCTTTGCTGTTGGCATCACACATGGTATTATTGTTATTATTATTGTTGTTTATTATTGTTGCTGAAAAAGTATCTCTTTACTAGTAAGGGACGAAAAGTTTGAAGTTCAGAGAGAATAGGGCCTGATTTTCAAGACCTCTCCAGTCTGGAATCAAATTACAGTTTGGGATTTACAGTGGCAGGACTCACTGAAGAAAAGGGGCAGAACCCGGAAGCTCGGGAGCGAAGAGATCTGCCTCACGTGGAAAGTAATCTATCTCTCTTGAATACACAATCTCACAGGAGACAGTAAGGTTAACAGTGAACCACTTGACACTTATATACATTTTCCGTTTGCAGAAAATAAAAATGAAAATGGGCTGTTTTCACTATGGGTTCATTTGTATTTGCCTCTAGTTTAATATAATACATTTTCTAACAGTAAATAAGTGTATTGTTAATTTTGAACATGTGTCACCTGAATGTAATTGACAAGATAAATCAGTGAGACCTACATGTGTAAAATGCTTAGAGAATGAGTTGAAGACTGTGAGAGAGCTTCAGACATGACCACAGGACTCCCCTGTCCTTCCCACTTTTTGAATTGTCATACTTATTTGATTTAGAAAGAATACATATCACAATGCATTTTGTAAAATATACATATAAATATAATCCTATTTTATTAAAGTTACACAGAAACATTCAAAGCACAATCAGAATTTGTAAAATCAAAATCTTAAATAAATTCCTGTATACAACATATAAATACATTAAACAGAAAATATAAAGTGTAAAGCTTAAATGTAATACATTTTAAAAAACTAAACCTGTCATGTAAAATAAATTAAAACACAAATCACAAAGGATAAATGTAACAAAACTTCCATTTTATATATGTAATATTGTACTGTACTTATCTCTCATTCACATACAGAAATCCAGGAAAGTACAGCAAAATCTGCTTTTCTTTAGAATACGAGACTAGTGGAGTAGTGGAAATTTCCAGCCCTGATTATTATTATTATGCAGCAGCACTATTGAGGGATACAAACCATATAAGAGACTTTAAACAAAAATAAACCAAGTGAAGAAGAGGAACCTGCTCTTGAGCACAGTCATTACTACATGTCCGCCAGTTATACTGCAACACAAGTTGGAAGGCTTTCAAGCTTTCAAACTAAATTGTAAAAGAAAAGGTGAGAGAAGCAGATAGTGTGGTACATCATGTGTAGGTAAGAGGGGATCACAGGGGAAAAAACAAGAAGGAAAAGGTTAGAGAAAATTGGAGCTGCAACTGATGGTTGAAAACAGAAGTGTTCAGAACTGTGTAGAATTTTGTGGAGATCTAGAAAACAGGAGCAGGCATTGGCCTCTAGTTATCATGGTCTGTCGGACCTGATCCGACAGTGCGGTTCAGGTCCGACAGACCTCGTTGAATACAGCGAGCAATACGCTCGCCGTATTCAGCATTGCACCAGCAGCTCACAAGAGCTGCTGGTGCAACGCCGCCCCCTGCAGACTCGCGGCCAATAGGCCGCCAGCAGGGGGTGTCAATCAACCCGATCGTACTCGATCGGTTTGATTTCCGGTGATGTCTGTCCACCTGCTCAGAGCAGGCGGACAGGTTATGGAGCAGCGGTCTTTGTGACCGCTGCTACATAACTGCTGTTTCTGGAGAGCCTGCAGACTCACCAGAAACACGGGGCATCAAGCTCCGTTCTGAGCTTGATACATATGCCCCATTGTGTCAAGCAAAGGTATGGAAAGTATTTATGAATATAGGGCTAGATTACAAGTCTTTTGCACTCCCGCTCAAGCTTAAACTTAGCTAAAAGTAAGCTTTTTGCGTGGGTTGGGTAGCACGTGTATTACAAATTGACCCAACATGCGCTAACAACCGGACATCGAATATCATGACCAAGCCCACATTTGCCCCATAGCCTTCTAAGGAGAGCATAGAAGAAAAAATCTAACACTTATCTCTTGTGCTCTTACCCGACAGGAGTTATTAATATTTCACATTCCAATGTTCTTCACATACAGGATGTAATTGATATTGTAAATACATATTTCTATATATATATCTGTATATACCTATACCTGAATATCTATTCCTATAGTTATATAGGTATAGATATATATTTTACATTAACATTATCACATGGGGGTTGTGGTGGTTTAGGGATTAATAGGTTAGGGGCTGGTTAGGTCTTTAGGTTATGGCAGATTAGGGGTTAATAGTGTAGGTTGCGCTGGGGTGAGGGCACATAAGGGGTTAACGGCTTAGTGTAGCATTGCATTTATATACAGTATTAAAATGATATGTATCATGTATAATACATATCATTTAAGTATTGTATATACCGGTACATAGAAACATAGAAACATAGATATTGATGGCAGATAAGAGCCATAGGCCCAGCAAGTCTGCCCGACCTTACCTAACAGTAATGTAGATATTTTTGCTTGTTCATTTTATTTTATTTTAAACATAAATACATATTTTAAATTACATATATATGTTTAAAATAATAAAATGAACAAGCAAACATAACTACATTTTAAATTATATACAATACTTAAAATAATATGCATTATACATGACAATGCATATCATTTTAACACTGTATATCAATGTAGCAACATAGCTCCTATAGTTATAATAGGGAGGTTTTTTTTGTATACTTTATTAGTCATGTAGACATAGCACAAGTATAGGTGTTCTGTGGGAGTTAGCTGGGCATTCCAGGGGGAGTATAGGGAAGACATGACGTAGGTGGTCTGTGGGAGATAGCTGGGCATTTCAGGGGAGTATACTTAAGAAATTACTGAAGTTTAGGCGGTATTAGGGAGTTAGCTGGGCATTCCAGGGGGAGTGTAGCTAAAATATGATGTAAGTGTAGGTGTTTTGTGAGAGTTAGCCTGGCAGTAGTGCCATATAATCCAATCTCTGTAGTACAGGTTACGAGTAGGGTGTCAGCCATGTTTGTCTCTCCACCTTTACAGTGTGAGGAAGGAAGTGTAGGTTTAGGGAAAGTAAAATCACACAGGCATTATTTAAAGTGTTCCTACACAGAAATCGCCGGCACTTTGCGGCTCCGCACCCTTTTTTTTAAATATATTGACAGACAGATGGACTGCTAGGTCAACGAGGCGATAAAAGCAGTTTCTTGTCAATCTGTCAATGCTTTGAATACCGGGGGCCATAGTGTTTATATGAGTGTATTTATCAGATAGTGTTTATATGAGTGTTTAGTGCAACTTGTTTGTAATTCACTACCCTTTACACAAGTGCTACTTCTGTCACACGCAAAAAGCCGAAAAAAACCTGATATTGTTTGCGTGCAAAAGTTGTCGCCACTTGTAATCTAGCCCATAGTCGACTACCTATCAGGTGTGAGAATTTTAAGTGAATAGACTCTAACAACAGCAACTGGAATTGATGACAACTGAAAATGTAGGTGTGTCCAATTGAAAGAAGCAGAAGGGAAGGGGTAATGAGTGAGGGCAGTGTGTTAGATGGATTGTTTTAGCTGTACTGGGTGTATGAGAGGAGAAGGATTTTAGCAGGGAAATCTGGAGGAGGAGTTATTTTGTTAATAGATTCCAGAAGAGAAATTAAGAATTATAAGAGACAACACAATAGCATCATAAATGGCATCACGTATGATCAATTATATTTCACATAACTTTTAAAGCATGTGCGTTTATTTTTATCATATACCATGGACATAATTTGCTTTTGGCTTACTGACACTTACTTCATTGAGACTTTCCATGCAGTTTTTTCTTACCTCCAAAATAGCATTATTTTTTACAGCAGGAGTATGAACCATTTTATACAAGAGGCCACAACGTATTGTTTCATGGTGAGTGAGCATGCGTTAGAAATTCTCCAAGGGTAACAAAAATATAATTACTTCTTTGTAAACCAAGTTGTGTGAATCACACGTCAGCAAAATATCAGTGATGACCAGTTTTTTTTGTGATGTCATTCATGGTGTCACAGTGATTTCATGACTAAAGCCAACGAGATGCAAAGTTTAAATAAAGAAAATGTCCTGATTTGTATGTATCTAAGTGAGCATGTGAGCCAAACAACTTTCTGGTTTTGATGCATTTAAATAAAAAAAAATATAAACGTTTATTTTATGTTATATACAGTATTTTAAAAGGATTTAGCTTCAATGTAATTTGTGATTTTGTGAGGAAAAATATCTGGAAACTGAACATGAAACAGATTGAAATAGATTAAATTTCATCCCTTGACCTGCGAAAAATATTGTCATTTTAAATGCGGATGGGTATAAATGCTCCTTTGTACATGGTAATAAAGGAAACTCAACGTTGCATATTAAAAGGAATTACGTCTAGCAATAATTGTTTTTGCCACAAGGTAGATGATACAAGTAATTTGGATTTTTTACCCTCATCTCTAATTCTGTGTGAAGGTTTTCCCACCCTGTTCTAGAATCCCTGTCAATCATCATCAAGCAATAAAGTATATTTTCTTTTTTTATGTTTAGCATCAACTTTCTAAATGGCAAACCCAGTTTCCCTACTGTATAAAAAAATGATGAGCTTTAAATGTTCTTACAAATGGAGTCTTTTGAATTTAAAATATAACTACACCACATCAAAGTCACCACAAATGATGTTTCATCAGGTTATACCTGTTTTTTAGTCTAGTTCTTCCTGTTGTTTTAATAGATGGTAAATTTGTTTTATCTTAGGCCTGACAGCCACAATGAGGCTTTCCAGCCTTCTGTGCTGATGCTTCTTACCCATACTCAGACATACAATTTCTCCCTGAAGTTCAGGGAGTCTTCCTGATTGTAATAGCAACCCCCTGATGCCAGCAAATGGAATGCAACCTCCCTGAAACTCCAAGTACCATGATCCAATGTGGCCCAAATCCGGAAAAGTGTTTCTTTAAGGAATGCCTTTAGTTGCTGGGACGTTATAGGACCCTCAAAGCATGCATCAGTAACAAAAAAGCCCCCACTGATCAGTAACCAAAAAGCCCCCACTGAAAATAAAAACACAAATACTACCTTATTTACTGCACGTAATTAAACTTTGTATTCTAAAATATTTAAGCATTCAACAAGCGTACGATCACTGAAAAAACATAATTTATGCTTACCTGATAAATTCCTTTCTTCTGTAGTGTGATCAGTCCACGGGTCATCATTACTTGTGGGATATTAACTGCTCCCCTACAGGAAGTGCAAGAGGATTCACCCAGCAGAGTTGCTATATAGCTCCTCCCCTCTACGTCACCTCCAGTCATTCGACCAAGGACCAACGAGAAAGGAGAAGCCAAGGGTGTAGTGGTGACTGGAGTATAATTTAAAAAATATTTACCTGCCTTAAAAAACAGGGCGGGCCGTGGACTGATCACACTACAGAAGAAAGGAATTTATCAGGTAAGCATAAATTATGTTTTCTTCTGTTAAGTGTGATCAGTCCACGGGTCATCATTACTTGTGGGATACCAATACCAAAGCAAAAGTACACGGATGACGGGAGGGATAGGCAGGCTCTTTATACAGAAGGAACCACTGCCTGAAGAACCTTTCTCCCAAAAATAGCCTCCGAGGAAGCAAAAGTGTCAAATTTGTAAAATTTGGAAAAAGTATGAAGCGAAGACCAAGTTGCAGCCTTGCAAATCTGTTCAACAGAGGCCTCATTCTTAAAGGCCCAAGTGGAAGCCACAGCTCTAGTGGAATGAGCTGTAATTCTTTCAGGAGGCTGCTGTCCAGCAGTCTCATAAGCTAAACGAATTATGCTACGAAGCCAAAAAGAGAGAGAGGTAGCAGAAGCTTTTTGACCTCTCCTCTGACCAGAGTAAACGACAAACAGGGAAGACGTTTGTCGAAAATCTTTAGTTGCCTGTAAATAAAATTTAAGGGCACGAACTACATCCAGATTGTGCAAAAGACGTTCCTTCCTTGAAGAAGGATTTGGGCACAAGGATGGAACAACAATCTCCTGATTGATATTCCTGTTAGTGACTACCTTAGGTAAGAACCCAGGCTTAGTACGCAGAACTACCTTATCCGAGTGAAAAATCAAATAAGGAGAATCACAATGTAAGGCTGATAACTCAGAGACTCTTCGAGCCGAGGAAATAGCCATTAAAAATAGAACTTTCCAAGATAACAACTTTATATCAATGGAATGAAGGGGTTCAAACGGAACACCCTGTAAAACGTTAAGAACAAGGTTTAAACTCCATGGTGGAGCCACAGCTTTAAACACAGGTTTAATCCTGGCCAAAGCCTGACAAAAAGCCTGAACGTCTGGAACTTCTGACAGACGCTTGTGTAACAGAATGGACAGAGCTGAGATCTGTCCCTTTAAGGAACTAGCGGATAACCCCTTTTCTAAACCTTCTTGTAGAAAAGACAATATCCTAGGAATCCTAACCTTACTCCAAGAGTAACCTTTGGATTCGCACCAATATAGGTATTTACGCCATATTTTATGGTAAATCTTTCTGGTGACAGGCTTCCTAGCCTGTATTAAGGTATCAATAACTGACTCAGAAAAACCACGCTTTGATAAGATCAAGCGTTCAATTTCCAAGAAATCAGCTTCAGAGAAGTTAGATTTTGATGTTTGAAAGGACCCTGAATCAGAAGGTCCTGTTTCAGAGGTAACGACCAAGGTGGACAGAATGACATGTCCACCAGATCTGTATACCAAGTCCTGCGTGGCCATGCAGGCGCTATTAGAATCACTGATGCTTTCTCCTGTTTGATTCTGGCAATCAATCGAGGAAGCATCGGGAAAGGTGGAAACACATAAGCCATCCTGAAGGTCCATGGTGCTGTCAAGGCATCTATCAGGACCGCTCCCGGATCCCTGGATCTGGACCCATAGCGCGGAAGCTTGGCGTTCTGTCGAGACGCCATGAGATCTATCTTTGGTTTGCCCCAACGTGGAAGTATTTGGGCAAAGACCTCTGGATGAAGTTCCCACTCCCCCGGATGAAAAGTCTGACGACTTAAGAAATCCGCCTCCCAGTTCTCCACTCCCGGAATGTGGATTGCAGACAGGTGGCAAGAGTGAGACTCTGCCCAGCGAATTATCTTCGATACTTCCATCATTGCTAGGGAGCTTCTTGTCCCTCCCTGATGGTTGATATAAGCTACAGTCGTGATGTTGTCCGACTGGAACCTGATGAACCCCCGAGTTGCTAACTGGGGCCAAGCCAGAAGAGCATTGAGGACTGCTCTCAATTCCAGAATGTTTATTGGAAGAAGACTCACCTCCTGATTCCATAGTCCCTGAGCCTTCAGAGAATTCCAGACAGCGCCCCAACCTAGTAGGCTGGCGTCTGTTGTTACAATTGACCAGTCTGGCCTGCTGAATGGCATTCCCCTGGACAGATGTGGCCGATAAAGCCACCATAGAAGAGAATTTCTGGTCTCTTGAATGGAATGAAGGACACGGCATGCATTTTGAAGTTTTGTTAACCTGTCCTCTGTCAGGTAAATCTTCATTTCTACAGAATCTATCAGAGTCCCCAGTAAGGGAACTCTTGTGAGTGGAAAGAGAGAACTTTTCTCTTCGTTCACTTTCCATCCATGCGACCTTAGAAATGCCAGTACTATCTCTGTATGAGATTTGGCAGTTTGAAAGCTTGAAGCTTGTATCAGTATGTCGTCTAAGTACGGAGCTACTGAAATTCCTCGCGGTCTTAGTACCGCCAGAAGAGTGCCCAGAACCTTTGTGAAGATTCTTGGAGCCGTAGCCAGTCCGAATGGAAGAGCTACAAACTGGTAATGCCTGTCTAAAAAGGCAAACCTTAGATACCGGTAATGACTTCTGTGAATCGGTATGTGAAGGTAAGCATCCTTTAAATCCACTGTGGTCAAGTACTGACCCTCTTGGATCATGGGCAAAATTGTTCGAATAGTTTCCATCTTGAACGATGGAACTCTTAGGAATTTGTTTAGGATCTTTAAATCCAAGATTGGCCTGAAGGTTCCCTCTTTTTGGGAACTACAAACAGATTTGAGTAAAACCCTTGTCCTTGTTCCAACCGCGGAACTGGATGGATCACTCCCATTAATAAAAGATCTTGTACGCAGCGTAGAAACGCTTCCTTCTTTGTTAGGTTTGTTGACAACCTTGACAGATGAAATCTCCCTCTTGGGGGAGAGGATTTGAAGTCCAGAAGGTATCCCTGAGATATGATCTCTAACGCCCAGGGATCCTGAACATCTCTTGCCCAAGCCTGGGCGAAGAGGGAAAGTCTGCCCCCCACTAGATCCGGTCCCGGATCGGGGGCCCTCAATTCATGCTGTCTTAGGGGCAGCAGCAGGTTTTCTGGCCTGTTTGCCCCTGTTCCAGGACTGGTTAGGTTTCCAGCCTTGTCTGTAGCGAGCAACAGCTCCTTCCTGTTTTGGTGCAGAGGAAGTTGATGCTGCTCCTGCTTTGAAATTACGAAAGGAACGAAAATTGGACTGTCTAGCCTTGGCTTTGGCCTTGTCCTGAGGCAGGGCATGACCTTTACCTCCTGTAATGTCATCAATAATCTCTTTCAAGCCGGGCCCGAATAAGGTCTGCCCTTTGAAAGGAATATTAAGCAATTTAGATTTAGACGTAACATCAGGTGACCAGGATTTTAGCCACAGAGCTCTGCGTGCCTGAATGGCGAATCCTGAATTTTTAGCCGCAAGTTTAGTTAAATGTACTACGGCATCTGAAATAAATGAATTAGCTAACTTAAGGAATTTAAGTTTGTGTGTGATGTCATCTAGTGTGGATGATTGAAGTGTCTCTTCCAGAGACTCAAACCAAAATGCTGCTGCAGCCGTGACAGGCGCAATACATGCAAGAGGTTGCAATATAAACCCTTGTTGAACAAACATTTTCTTAAGTTAACCCTCTAATTTTTTATCCATTGGATCTGAAAAAGCACAGCTATCCTCCACTGGGATAGTGGTACGCTTAGCTAAAGTAGAAACTGCTCCCTCCACCTTAGGGACCATTTGCCATAAGTCCCGTGTGGCGGCGTCTATTGGAAACATTTTTCTGAATATAGGAGGGGGTGAGAAAGGCACACCGGGTCTATCCCACTCCTTAGTAACAATGTCAGTAAGTCTCTTAGGTATAGGAAAAACGTCAGTACTCGTCGGTACCCGCAAAATATTTATCCAACCTACACATTTTTTCTGGGATTGCAACTGTGTTACAATCATTCAGAGCCGCTAATACCTCCCCTAGTAACACACGGAGGTTCTCAAGCTTAAATTTAAAATTTGAAATGTCTGAGTCCAGTTTATTTGGATCAGAACCGTCACCCACAGAATGAAGCTCTCCGTCTTCACGTTCTGCAAACTGTGACGCAGTATCAGACATGGCCCTTGCATTATCAGCGCACTCTGTTCTCATCCCAGAGTGATCACGTTTACCTCTTAGTTCTGGTAGTTTAGTCAAAACTTCAGTCATAACAGTAGCCATATCTTGTAATGTGATTTGTAATGGCCGCCCAGATGCACTCGGCGCTACAATATCACGCACCTCCTGAGCGGGAGATGCAGGTACTGACACGTGAGGCGAGTTAGTCGGCATAACTCTCCCCTCGTTGTTTGGTGAAATATGTTCAATTTGTACAGATTGACTACTTTGGCATTAACACATATAGCACAGAGATATTCCTCTGAATCAGACATGTTTAACACACTAGCAAATAAACAGCAACTTGGAAATACTTTTCAAAGTAATTTACAAATAATATGAAAACGAACTGTGCCTTTAAGAAGCACAGAAAATATTATAACAGATAAAATAATTAAGTTATAGCATCAATCTTTGTCAGAATATACAGTTTTAGCAAAGGATTGTTCCCCTCAGCAAATGATAACTAACCCAGGCAGCAGAAAAAAATACACAAATAAACGTTTTTTTTTTTTTTTTTTTTTATCACAGTCAATACAATCAGCACAGCTCTGCTGTGAATGATTACTTCCCTCAAAAAAGACTCTTGAGATCCCTGAACTCTGTAGAGATGAACCGGATCATGCAGGAAGAAAATGAACCTCTGACTGAGTTTTTCTGATGCATAGTGAAAGCACCAAAATGGCCCCTCCCCCACACACATAACAGTGAGAGGGATCAGTGAACTGCTCTAATTTAAATCAAAACTATTGCCAAGTGGAAAAAAAGTTCCCAAAACATTTTTTCACCCAGTACCTCAGAGAAAAAAACGTTTTTACATGCCAGCAAAAAAACGTTTTACCTCAATAATTAATTGTCATTTAAAACCTATTGCAAGTCCCTGCAAAATAGGTTAAGTCTATGTATACAGTTTAAAAGCCAGAGAAGTACCATTTCCCAGAAAACTGAAGTGTAAAATATACATACATGACAGCCTGATATCAGCTACATCTACTGCATTCAAGGCTGAGTTTACATTATAACGGTATGGCAGGATTTTCTCATCAATTCCATGTCAGAAAATAATAAACTGCTACATACCTCTTTGCAGATTAATCTGCCTGCTGTCCCCTGATCTGAAGTTTACCTCTCCTCAGATGGCCGAGAAACAGCAATATGATCTTAACTACTCCGGCTAAAATCATAGAAAAACTCAGGTAGATTCTTCTTCAAATTCTACCAGAGAAGGAATAACACACTCCGGTGCTATTATAAAATAACAAACTTTTGATTGAAGATATAAAAACTAAATATATCACCATAGTCCTCTCACACATCCTATCTAGTCGTTGGGTGCAAGAGAATGACTGGAGGTGACGTAGAGGGGAGGAGCTATATAGCAACTCTGCTGGGTGAATCCTCTTGCACTTCCTGTAGGGGAGCAGTTAATATCCCACAAGTAATGATGACCCGTGGACTGATCACACTTAACAGAAGAAATAGGTTTCTCGTATGTGGTTGTGCAATAAAGCTACTTTTTTTAATGTGACTTTAGTGGGAAGCTACTTTAATGATAAGTCTCTATCTTATTTAGGGTTTCAAGTTGTCCAATATATAACTGGGAGGGGGGGGGGTGGCGGCGCAGTAGCGGGTGAAGCCACCTCCCTGAAATGAGTTTTTGCAGGTTGGGATGTCTGCATACTACATTAAAGTCCAAGATTAGTATTTAAAGGGACATGTAACTCAGCATAAATTCAACTTTATCCCTGATGCGAATGTGAGAAAGACAAGTTGATGTATTTCTGGGTTCTTCATTATTTAAAACTAAGTTTAACTTTTCGATGTAACTGCTCAATAAGCAGTTACCATTCCCCTTCTCTTCCTACTTCCACCTGTACGGTGAAATAAATAAATAACAAATAATAAATAAATTAACACAAACATCCAACCAGTATCCCCAATATTGAGTTCACAATTTTATTTGCTGTAATCTTTCGGGATTTCACCATAATCTCACAGCATTTCAGTGTGATCTCGCAATATTTTAGAGTAATATTTCTTGCAAGATGCAGACTTTCTTGCTAGTCATAGAACAGGTATTCCTATCTGGATATATGCAAAGTAGAGGTGAGCGCCAAAAGAAGGCTGAGGGTAGGGTAGGGAACGCCAAAATAGGCTATAGTGAGCTGGTAGAATGTAAAATTAAAAGTTATTTATTCCATACAATGATTATATTAAAAAAGCATTAAAAGAACAATATACACTGTTAGTCGTTCATGGATCCATGTTACAAAATGATAGCAAATTACAGTGTAGGGTAAAATACAATACAATATAATATTAAAAACAATTTTAAATAATGATAGAGTCAGTGGCTGATGATATAGCCTTTTATGCTGAGTATCTGTTATGTGATTAACACCTTGATTGAGTCCAGTAAGTGTAAGATGCTCCTGGTAAATAGTATAGGGTTAATTGTAATCCAATACTGTGCAGGAAAAAAATATCGAGATTTAGGTGCGATCAGTGTCCAATCCAGCAATTTAGAAAAAAGGGGTGAAAAAATGTGTGTTCACTCTATGTGATGAAAAAAATGATGATAAAAAGATGATGAGATCCCTCCAAAAAATGTGTTATCAAAAATGAAAAAAGGTGAAAAAAGGGTAAAAAAGGATAAAGAAATAGTGTCAATATTCAAATCCAAAGTGATGTTGGTGATGGCAGTGCAAATCAATCAGTCAGTGGTTCAGTGTTGATACGATGTTTTGACTTTAAAAATAAGATTATGCAAAAAGAAAAAATCCTTAATGTATAGGACCTTCAAACAGCAGACAGCGTCTCCTCTTTCCTGCAGTGAGGTAGTGAAGGGATAGGGTAGGATATACACTTTCTTTATCCTTCCTATCTGGATACTTAATTCCCTCTACAATGGATGTTTACGGTTATAGGGCAAATGCGACACACACACGCATGCGCACACACACACACACATACATGCACACACACACTAACACACATGCACACACACACATACATGCACACATATATACACATACACACACTTACACGCACACACACATAAATGCACACACACACATACATGCACACACACACTAACACACATGCACACACACACATACATGCACACATATATACACATACACACACTTACACGCACACACACATAAATGCACACACACAAATACACGCACACACACACATACATACACATAAATTTACACACACATACACATAAATGTACACACACATACACATACATACACATGCATACATACACATATTGTATACTTTAAAGAATATTGGTAACACATACCTTTAAATAATAAAAAACCCCAGGATAAAGTAATAGAATATTGTTATCCCCCCACCAACACCACAAACCAGTACCACTACTCGGACTTGAAATATACATTTTTAGCACCCTTTGTCAGCAGTGCACCCAAAATTGTTATGTACAATATTTTTACCCGTGTTTCAGTATCTATTTTATATTTCCAGTTTGAATTGATGAGAAGATGTATGCTATACTGAATTAGGCACCAAGCCAGTGTTTACAGGAGATGTAATAGGTCATAATTCTGTCTCATGAAGTCTCTGTAGTATTTGACGAACTAGCTAATGTCATCTTATTGAAAAAGGCTTACAAAAATAAAAAGAAATATAAAAAGCTTTGTTAAAAATGGGAGTTTACCTGTAAATAAATGCATGACATTCTGTACTGTTTATTGAAGACAAAGAGTTTCAGTCACATCCTGGCTTTTAAACCCTTACAAAAACAAACATTCTCAATTCATGCTGTGTAAAAGCATAATAAATTAGATGCAAACAATTTGAAAGACTAACATCTGGTCTCTAACATTGTGATTTATTTCAGCTGCACTTACAAACCTGAAGTGATAAATGATTTTAGGTAGATGTGCCTTTGGAGAAATTGGTGGTGATAAATAGTTAGCAGTTGGCATACCACATTGTTTTCTATGCTTTCTTGTGTCCCTTGTGGGTCGCAAAATTGACTATAAGGGAGGAAGAACACATCTGTTTATAAATGTCTTTCAATTAACTAAAATGTATACTACAAGTCTTATAAACAAAACATATATATGTAAACATTAACTTACTTTCATTAACTGTGTATGAAGTTGCAGACAAATGTATCTATCTATCTATCTATCTATCTATCTATCATCTATCTATCTATCATCTATCATCTATCTATCTCTATCTATCTACCTTTCTATCCATTTCTCTCTCTCTCTATCTCTCTATCTATCACCTATCAATCTATCACCTATCAATCTATCACCTATCAATCTATCATCTATCTATCTATCTCTAGCTATCTACCTTCTATCTATTTCTCTCTCTCTGTCTCTCTCTTTCTCTATCTCTATCATCTATCTATCTTTATATCTATCTGTCTACCTTTCTATCCATTTCTCTTTCACACACTCTCTCTATCTCTGACTCTCTCTCTCTTACGCTCTCTCTCTCTCTCTCTCTCTCTCTATCTCTCTGTGTCTGCCTGTCTTTCTATCTATCCATCCATCTTTTTGGTTTTGAATTTCATAACCTTATAGAACACATGATCAATATGAATAGCACAGTTTAGCTGAATTAAGCAAAATAAATCTAATTTTGTTATAATAGTAAGGGCAGTGTTGTGCAAGTAATTCAGCATCATTAGTATTTCATTTTGGGTACATTAAAAATAAAATGATGAGTTTTAGTTATACAAAAAGATACCTGGCTGTTTCGATAAATATTTTCAAAACACATTATTAAAGGGTCATTTATTCTAAAAAAAAATCTTTTGTGATTCCGATAGGACTTACAATTTATAAAAAGTTTCCAGTTTTCATCCAGTATCAAATTGGCTTAGTTCTCATAGTATTGTTGGTTGAAGAGAAACCTAGGTAAGTGTTCGGAGCATCCAGTATCAAATTTGCTTAGTTCTCATAGTATTGTTGGTTGAAGAGAAACCTAGGTAAGTGTTCGGAGCATTACATGGCATAAAATCATGCTGCCATCTAGTGCTCTAGTAAATTCTTGCAAAACTGCTGCCATTAAGTTGGAAGATTGTGTAAAATGAAATGCTCTATCTCAATCATGAAAGAAAAACATTGGGTTTCATGACCCCTTATTAAGTAAATGCAGCTATAAAACAATTTTAATAAAATAATGATTTTTTTTCTATAGTTTCAGCAAATGTGCTAAATAAAATATTATTTAAAGGCACAAAAATATTTCACACTTAGGGCTGGATTAGGTCTAGATTATAAGTGGAGCGCAAATTATCGCTCCAGCTCACTGGTCAACTTCGCTAGAACGCGTTTACTTTCAACTCGTCATACGCGCACGTCTGTACAGTGGGAAAATATATATTGTTACATCCAAATTCCTTAACCCTAAATGTTTTTTTATGAGCTAAGGGGAAGATCACAGTTCTTTAGAAGATTTGATCTAATAATTTTTCTCCAAAATTCACTATTAAAATCTAACAGGATTTTTGTAGATAAATTATTTGATAAGGATTGTGATTGTCTCTCTTGTTACTTTGTTTTGATGTTTCCACTTTGAAGAACGGTTGACGAGAATTGTAACAAAACCATAACTTTTTATTTAGAATAGAGAGAAAGAGAGAAGAAAGAAAGAAAGATTCAGATACTTCTTGGTTGAATAGTTTTGCATACATTTTTAATTTGCTAATTCTTTGCTTGCTTCTATGTTTGTCTTCCATATATTGATTGATTTACTAATTTGTCTTTTGAAAACAAATGCAAGAAACAATGTTTAATAAATATTTTGGTCCATTCTTTGACAAAAGAAAAGTTAAAGAAGCATGTACAAAGCTTTTTATAAAAAATATTATGCCATGTTTTGTGAAAAAGAAATAGGACCTATTTTTAAAGGACCATTAAATACTGTAGTGCATAATCAACAAATACATAGTAACAAGACAATACATTAACACATTAGGCTCCATTTATCAAGCTGCGTATGCAGATTTGGAGGCCCTTCTCAGCCTATAGTTAAGAAGCAGTGGTCATCAGATCGCTACTTCCTAACCTTTACAGAAGCTCTTAGCTGGTGGATAAAAATTGTTCCAGAAAAGTGATGGACAGCCCTACTCATGGTAACGTGAGCAGGGGTTGGCATTGCGCAAGCAGACACTTGTGCAATGATAAATGCGGGAAGCGTGTTTCTGCAATCCCAGGTGGACATTTGTTAAATGGGGGCCTCAATCTGAATTTTAAATGAGCAGTAAATTTTATCTAATAACTTTCAAAATATTGCTTTGATTTTCTAGCCCCCCGTATCATGTCACAGCTATCAGCCAATCACAGACTTAAAGTGATGGTAAATCCTAGCGTTTGTGAAAAGTTAGGATTTACCATTGGAACAAATAAAAGGGACATTCATTCATGAAGTATAAAATACTTTATTCTGTAAGCTCCTTTATTTGTTTGCAGCGTTCACTGCACTGAGCTGCTAAGGCAGCCCACGCTATGTTTCCACCTCTTAGCCAATAGCTGTTAGAGAAAACAAAACATTTGCAAATTTGCTAGGATTGGCTTTGTTCTAATGGTATTCTTTTTTGAAAGTGGAAATGGAGTTCATTCAGCAGAGGGGGCTGTTACTAGTGGTGTTCCTCAGGGGTCAGTTCTGGGGCCTGTTTTGTTTAACATATTTATCTGCGATATCAGCAAAGGGCTACAGGGGAAAGTATGTCTCTTTGCAGATGATACAAAAATTTGCAACAGAGTGGATGTTCCAGGGGGGGTAGACAAAATGAGAAGTGATATACAACAATTGGAGGATTGGACAAACGACTGGGATCTAAAGTTTAACACAGCAAAGTGTAAAATAATGCATTTAGGGAAGAAAAATCCAAATGTTAATTACAGACTCAATGACACTTTACTGACTGTTACAGACGAGGAACAGGACTTGGGAATTATTATTTCAGATGATTTAAAACTTAGTAAACAATGTAGTAAGGCAGCGAGTAAGGCTAGCAGAATGCTTGGATGTATTGGTAGAGGTATTTGCAGCAGAAATAGTAAGGTTCTTATGCCACTTTATAGATCATTAGTTAGGCCTCATCTTGAGTATTGTGTGCAGTTCTGGAGGCCATATCTTCAGAAGGATATTAACAAACTTGAATCTGTGCAAAGGAGGGCTACCAAAATGGTACATGGTCTAAAAAATAAAACTTACCAGGATAGGCTCAATGACCTAAATATGTATAGCTTAGAGGAGAGAAGGGAAAGAGGTGATATGATAGCAACTTTCAAGTACATTAAAGGGTTTAGTAAAACTGAGGCTGTGGGTATTTTACATAAAATGGAAAATTCAAGAACAAGGGGTCATGAGCTCAAGCTAAAGGGTAGTAGATTCAGGAGTAATTTGAGGAAGCACTTCTTTACAGAAAGAGTGATTGATTTATGGAATAAACTTCCTCAAGAGGTAGTAGCAACAAACACTGTGGGGGACTTTAAAAATGCATGGGACAAGCATAGGGCTATCCTACGAACTAGATAAGTTTATACTGTTAGGTAAGGTGGGGCAGACTTGCTGGGCCTATGGCTCTTATCTGCCGTCAATATCTATGTTTCTATGTTTCTATGAAAGCTAAACCTAGGTAGGCTCATATGCTAATTTAAAAGCCCTTGAAGGCTGCCTCTTATCTGAATGCATTTGACAGTTTTTCACAGCTAGAGGGTGTTAGTTCATGTGTGCCATATAGATAACATTGTGCTCATGCCTATGGTGTTACTTATGAGAAGGCACTGATTGGCTAAAATGCAAGTCTGTCAAAAGACCTGAAATAAGGGGGCAGTCTGCAGAGGCTTAGATACAAGATAATTACAGAGGTGAAAAGTCTATCAATATAACCATGTTGGTTATGCAAAATTGAGCAATAGGTAATAAAGGGATTATCTATATTTTTAAACAATAACAATTCTGGTGTAGACTGTCCCTTTAAAGGAATAGTCTAGTCAAAAATAAACTTTTATTATTCAGATAGAGCATGCAATTTTAAGCAACTTTCTAATTTACTCCTATTATCAATTTTTCTTCGTTCTCTTGGTATATTTATTTAAAAAAGCTGAAAAGTAAGCTTCGGAGCCAGCCGATTTTTGGTTCAGCACCTGGGTAGTGCTTGCTGATTGGATGGCTACATTTAGACACCAATCAGAAAGCACTACCCAGATGCTGAACAAAAAATGGGCTTACTTCTAAGCTTACATTCCAACATTTTAAAATAAACATACCAAGAGAATGAAGAAAAATTGATAGTAGGAGTAAATTAGAAAGTTGCCTAAAATTGCATGCTCTATCTGAATCATGAATGTTAATTTTGACTATACTATCCCTTTAAGCTGTAAATAGTGTGAAGAGATCCATGAGGACATTGCCTAAATATATTTTTTACCTGATGAGTAAGGAAGGAGTGATGTCTGGGGAGGAGAGATAGATTTAGGTATCATACACATAAATAGATGGTGCTGGAATCCATAGGAGCTTTTAAGGGAAAGGAAATATATATAAAGATGGGGGAAGGGACCCAAGACTGGGCCTTGTGCTGCTCCTACAGAATGGTTGGATAGGTAGGAAGCAAGCCATAAAATTGTTGAATCTTGTAAACAAAAAAAGTAGATGTTTTTAAGAGAAGGTGATGGTCTACTGTGTAAAATACTGCAGAGTAATCTAGAAGAGAAATGAGTGATACTTGTCCATTAGAAGTAACTATATTTTTGGTTACCTTTGTGAGTGAAGTTCCTCTGGAGTCATTAGAGTGTATACCTGAACAGTGGGGGTGCAATTAATAGTTGGATGAGAGAAAGTAAGTTGGCAATTAGTAATAGTTAGGGGGTAAGATGGGATCAAGTGATATCTTTTTTATAATGAGAGGGATAAGTACATGTACCAGTGGAAATAAATAAATTATAAAGATGAGTTAGTGTTGGGATTAAAGTAGCAGAGAGAGGTGGAAGAATTTGGGAGGGGATATGATCAAGGAAACAAGTTGTGAGATGAGAGGAGGATAAAAAGTTAGATACCTCATTCTTTATGTTAATAGAGAAGCTACCAAGGGCCAGATTACAAGTGGAGTGCAAAATATCACTTTCGCTTAAGTGATAATTGTGCTCCACTTTGTAATACCAGAGAATGCAAATGGTATTAGAAGTAAGGTACCTCACGTTCATATTGCATGGAAGCTTAGTGCTAATGAGAGCATGCTTCTATAGGCTCCAATGGGAGCTTCGTTCTCATGCCGTCAGACACGGCATGAGGACCTTGGGCAGCGTAGGGGGTAAGTTGCGCATCGATGGGCAGCAAAGGTTAAATATATATGCATATGATAATATGCATACAGTTGTAATCAAAATTATTCAAATCCTATTGAAAATCAGGTTTATTGTCAAATTGTACAAACTTTCAGCTGTTTGCAATTAAAAAAATCAAACAAAAGCAATTGAAATAGCTCAACACAAAGAATGTTTGAAGTGGTTTTCCCAAATTCAACTGAAAATGCAACTTTTATTGAATTCTACAGTCTCAAAATTATTCAACCTCTGCGTAGCAAGCATCTTTAGTATTTAGTAGAGCACCCTTTTGCTGTGATGAGCTGCTGCAAATGAGATATATAGCCAGACACCAGCTTCTGGCAGGGGTCCTGAGGAATCATTGGGGTAGATTTATCATAGTGCGAACTGATATGATACCATGTAACATATCATGTCCGCTGCACATCGATAAATGCCGACAGCATACGCTGTTGGCATTTATCATTGCACCAGCAGTTATGAAGCAGTTTATCATTGCACCGGCTGCTAGCAAGGGGTGTCAATCAACCCGATCGTATTCGATCGGATTGATTTCTGTCTGCGGCTTTAGATCAGGTGGACAAGTTATGGAGCAGCGGTCTTTAGACCGCTGCTTCATAACTTCTGTTTCCGGCGAGCCTTAAGGCTCACGTGGAAACAGGAGCATCAAGCTCCATACGGAGCTTGATAAATCGACCCCTTAGCCCATTCCTCATGAGATATGGCCTCCAGTTTAGTAATATTCTTGGGTTTTCGTGCTGCAATCGCAGTCTTCAAATCCCACCAGAGCTTTTCTATGGGGTTCAAGTCAGGTGACTGTGATGGCCACTTTAGAATGTTCCAGGACTTCTTCTGCAACCAAGCCTTGGTGGAATTTGAGGTATGCTTGGAATCATTGTCCTGTTGGAAGGTCCAATGATGGCCAAGCTTCAGCTTTCTCACAGACGACATGACGTTTTCTCCTAGGATTTCCTGATACGTCAATGAATCCATCTTGCCTTCCACATGCTGCAGGTTTCCAGTGCCAGAGGATGCAAATCAACCCCAGAGCATCAATGATCCATCACTATGCTTAACTTTAGGCAGAGTGTTATTTTCAGTGTATGCTTCATTCTTCTCCCTCCAGACATACCACTGATCCTTCTGTGGCTTATTTATATGATTTTTAGCATATTAAAGCAGACTTTTCTTGTGATTTTGGGTCAGTAGTGGTGTACGAGTTCTGGCATGGAAACCTTCTGCGTTTAGTAGGCGCCTTACTGGTGCAAACTGAAACCTCAGTGCCTGTTGCCACTAACTCTTGCTGCAGGTCTTTTGCAGTCACTTGAGGGTTTTTCTCAACCTGCATTCTCAGAAATCTGGTTGCAGCCATTGATATCTTCCTTTTTCTGCCCCATCCCGGTATTGTGATCACTGTTCCTTTAACGTTGAACTTGTGAACAACTATGCTTCCAACGATGTCTCTAGGAGCATTCAGTACCTTTAATATCTTTTTGTATCCTGTTCCTTGTTTTTGAAGGGCGTTGATCTCTTCTGTTAACTTTTAGGACCATTATTTTGACTTAGCCATATTTCTAACCTACAGTCAAACGTGACACTAAAACAAACCCCTAGCCAGTTCAGGTATTTCATCTGTTCTAGCTCAAGCACACCTGGTGCAACTAATGAAGACCTTGATTAGTTGCGTCAGGTGTGCTTGAGACAACACCTGTTTCACATATTTGTGTTTTTGTGAGGGATTCTATTCAGGGGGTTGAATAATTTTGAGACTGCAGAACTCATTAAAAGTTGCATTTTCAGTTGAATTTGAGGAAACCACTTGAAGCATTCGTTATTTAGAGCTATTTCAATTGCTTTTGTTTGATTTGTTCATTGCAAAAAGCTGAAAGTCTGTAAATATTGACAATAAAACTGATTTGCAATGGGGGGTGAATAATTTTGATTATAACTGTATATATTTATGTGTGAATATGTGTATGTACACATATTAACACATAAATATATATGTATATAAGCATATACATTTATATTTACAGGGAACACACAGTTCCCCATAGACTGCAATGTAAAGGCACTTTTTAGTGCCATTTTTTTTCTAACTCCCCACACCCGCAACTTTTAACCCCTAAAAATTAGTTTGTGCGGGTGTTTTTATTTTAAAAATGCTACTATTTTTTTTTTAAATAAAAAACTAAAATACTCTTAAATTTGAGGCAAATTGGCAGACATTTAGAAAATTAACCATAGATCTGAACTCTGGTTAATTTTCTGAGCGCTTATTGCTACCTCGAGCTTGCGTTAGCAATAACCTGCCACTTGTAATGGTTGGTTATTTATTGCGTGACCATAAATGGGCGAATTTGCCTGTTTATGGGCGTGCGATAAATTAAAGCTTGTAATCAGGCCCATAGTGTTTTAATAGGTATGTAAGCAGGAAGAATGATAAGAAAATTGTATAGCCATGTGGAGATGTTGTTTCTAATGGTGTCCATCTTATTACTGAGGTTTGCAGTAGTGGTGGTTGGGGGTACAGGAGAACAGAAAAAAAATCCTGGTGTTTGATAACAGACTAGATACAAGAGTGGAGAAATAGCTTTGTTTTTAAATAATGTTTTGATGTGTATGTACAGAGCGTGACTTTATAATGGAGAAAATCAGGGTAATCAAATTGATTCTATCATAGAAAGAGTTGGTGGCAGCAGGAGTTGAATGGATATTGAAGGATGATTCTTGAGAGGAACTGAAGGAGCCAGGCTTCAAAGTGATCAAAAAATTCTAAAGCACTAAAGGGGGAAGTAGGTAACTGTTTCAAGAGAAATTTGGGGAGAATGAGATGAACTACAAGTACCTCAAATGACAAGAATAATAGACATGTGGCTGTAAGTGACTGGTGATGGATGCTGAATGTTTAAATCTTATATAATAAAATAGAGCAACAAGCAAAACAACATCTGGAAATCTATTTTCTTCAAATATAAGCCATCGATATTGCTGCATTTTGGTTTTTCATTTTAGTATTAGTTATTCATGCTCAACTTCAGGAACTGAACCAAAGTTAATATTTAATTTGTTTAAGATATGTCTGGTACTGCAGAATAAATAAATATTACATATGGTTTCACTCTCAGCCCAATACCTGTGGTAACACACTAAACTATTTTTCCCCAGGACACTGGATTACTTTTATTTTTGAAAACAAAATATTTTATAAATATAAACACACACACACAAACGCACACATACACACAAACAAACGCACACATACACAAACACATACAAACATACACATACACACACACACATACAAACATACAAGCACATGCACACACACACACACACACAAACACATACACACACACATAAACACATACACACACACATAAACACATACACACACACAAACACACAAACACACACATACACACACAAACACATACATGCATACACACTAACACACACACACAAACACATACACACTAACACACATACATATATATATACCTTACAGAATAAAATATTAGAACAGTTTAATGTCTACATTCAACTTTTAGTTAAAACATATTTATAAAAGAAAGTTATCAATTGTGTGTTAAAGGACCATTAATATAGTAGAATTGCATAATCAATAAATGCACAATAAAAAGACTATGGAATAAGACATAGAGCCCAGAGGATCAAAAGATCTCACCAGTACAACAATTCTAAAAATGCTAATTGCAGCTTGAGAGCTGATTATCTAGTTACCTAGTCATTGGACCTAATATATGATCAAACCAGCTGTATATTAAAATCACATAATTTTGACCCCTAGAATCTCAACCTCTCATTCCAACCCATCATTTTTTGTAAATAATGAAGTGATATTTTGTAAACAGGATACTTTTAATTTTACTAAAGCAAAGGAAGAATGAGTATTATCAAGTTCAAAAGCAGTAATAATATAACTGAAAGCAGCTGACATAAAGTGATCAGTGATTACATCAGATTCCTGTTCATATATAGAACTGTTTGTGACAATCATCACATTTTTTGCTTTATGGTATAAAACTCCATCAGTACCCCATGCATTTTAGCTAAAAATAAATCCTAGAAATCCATAGCATGAGTTAACAAATCATTTGACTTGGACTATGCCCAATACTCATATGCTAAATCACTTGAAACTGATGCAGTATAACTCTCTATGCAAAAAAGGAAGACATTTTACCTCACAATTTCCTCAGCTCACCAGAGTAAGTTCTGTGTAAAAAAGTTATACATCAGCTGCTCCCAGCTGCAGGTAAAAAAAAAAAGAATGAAGAAATGACAGCAGCCAATCAGCATCACCAGTGCTGAGGTCATGAACTCTTTTACTGTGATCTCATGAGATTTCACTTAACTCTCATTAGATTTCATAGTAAACTTCCTTAAACTGAATAGGGAAATAACATCAGTGTGCATGAGGCTTGCTCCCTTGCAGGTCTTGGGGCAGACATACTGATTTGCTGCGTAAAGTCCTTTACAATAGGGTGTAAATACTTAGGAAATTTTGAGGTAAAATATCTTTCCTTTTTACATAGAGATGTTCAGGTGATATTTTCTAGTCAGATTTTTACAGCTATGCTGCATCACTATCAAGTGTTTCAACATTTGGGTATCATGGCCCTTTAAGGGAGATAAAACTTGCAAACATTTAAGCCCTACATGAATTGTAATAGCACGTTTTTATATATTTAATAACTAGTATTTTGTGTAAGCAACAGTATGTAGGTCGTACAATAAGATCGTAAATAAAAGGATCAGAACAACTATGAGACATTGAAAATCCTTTCTGTATACATCATCAGTTGTGGCTCATTTTAATTTGGGAAGAATATGAGGTAAATGATAGAAAATCATTATTGGATCAAAGGACCACTGAATTTTCAATTGAACAAAGACTTATTCTATTAAACAATAAGATTAACACTAAAACCCTGATATTCAAAACTTCTCCTCTCATTTGAGATATTCTAAAATGATCCTCCAGCACTGTGAGATCCCTAGTGAAATTTTCAAAAGGCAGATTTTTCTTTACTTCTTCAAGGGCGTTCCCTGCATTTCTGCATGTGAAGGAGAGACAAGCCCAGTACAATATAGATCTGCATCACATGACAGTTCTGCTGCATTTACACATTGTACTTTCTTTTTTAGATCACTTTACACTTCTGATTACATTTTATTATATTTAAACTTTGAACATTCTATTTTGCATTTTATTTTGTATACAGCAGTGTATTTAGGATTGTGATTTTACAAATTCTGATTATAGAGCAGACTGCACAGAAGCAGAGCTCACTGAAAAAAGAGGAGGAACCTGGAAATCCCAGAGAGATGAGAGATAACAAATACACAACATATGTGCTTTTACAGGTGATAAAGTCTTCTCCTGACCATGATTTAATAGTAGATCTTTCCTGATAAATAGCTTTACACATGGGGCTTCTACTTTTATGGCATAAAAAAGTGCCGTTTAAAGCTAGAAAATTTCTATCTGTACCACTAAAATTTCCATGACTCATTCTTGTATTAAATTTGATGTCCCTTAATTTGTTGGGCGCCAGTAAATTCTTTAAATTGGTGTTCTTTTTGAATAATACATTTGGCTTTTCATCAATCATGTTTTGCAACAACGGGTCTCCTTTTAGAATAGGCCATTGTTTGTTTAATATCTTTTTTACATTGGTTACACCTTCACCATAAGTAGTTATGAATTGTACTGTTTGTTCCAAAGGATTTTGAGTCTTATCTTTTTGTTTATTTAATTATAGATCCCAATCCATATCCCTCACCTCACTCATAGTCCTTTCAAGATGTTCTTCATTATATTTTTTACATATCAATTTTTCTTTTAAAATTCCTGCCTCTTCATTAAAATCTAATATTTTCGAACAATTTCTTTTCATTCTAATAAACTGACTCTTGGGGATATTTTTCACCCATTGTTTATTATGTCCACTTTTTGCATGTAGTAAATTATTGCTATCAACAGACTTCCTATAATTTTTTTGTTAAGATTTTATCATCTTCTATAAATATCAGTAAATCTAATTGATGCTTCTTGAATATTCCCAACAAATTTAACATTAAAATTATTCAAGTTAATAAATTCCATAAAATTATTAGCTTCAGTGTCTGTCCCATCCCATATAATAAAAACATCTTTGATAAAACATTTACAAAATATTAAATTATATTTAAAAGGGTTATTATTCCAAATTAATTTATCTTCATAAAAACCCATAAAAAGATTTGCATAAGAAGGGGCGAATTTCGTCCCCATTGCCGTACCGCAAATCTGATTGAAATAATCCCTTTCAAACATAAAATAATTGTGCTCTAGAACGTACTTAAAGGGACATTAAACCCAAAAAATTTCTTTCATGATGCAGATAGAAAATACAATTTTAAAAAACATTCCAATTTACGTATATTATCTAATTTGCTTCATTCTTTAGATATCTTTTGTTAAAGAAATAGCAATGCACATGGGTGAGCCAATCACATGAGGCATCTATGTGCAGCCACCAATCAGAAGCTACTGAGCCTATCTAGATATGCTTTTCAGGAAAGAATATCAAGAGAATGAAGCAAATTAGATAATTAGAAATAAATTAGAAAGTTGTTTAAAATGGTATTCTCCATCTGAATCATGAAAGAAAAATTTGGGTTTAATGTCCCTTTAAGGAGAGGTATGCATAGAGGACAGCGCTAAAGGCGTGTGAATGGTATACAAGCTCACTTCTGAAGAGAACGATTGCCTAACTTAATCGTTCTAGGTAATACGAAAAATAGAAAAGTAGGTGAAGGAGCACCTAGTAGATAGGCTTAAGTATACTGTAAAACTAATAAAGTCAATATCACAAGTAAGAATAATGGAAAAAAATAATTATCTATATTTAAACTTAAAACAACAATGTGTGAGAAACTGGTAAAAAGAAGGGGGGAGGGGAAAAACCCTATGTATAAGAAGTGGAAACAGTTTGTATTTATAAGAATACGGGTAAATAATTTACACTTTGCAAAAGCGAATAGATGACTTAGAAGATAGGTCCAGAAGGAACAATTTAAAGTTTGTTGGTATACCAGAATCTCAGGAATATTTGAATATTATGGAACTAATTTCATTTATTATACCTAAAGCATTGGGGTTTCCCGTAGAGCAACTTCCATTAAATATCGAAAGAGAGCATAGAGTAGGGTCAGCAAAAAAAGATGCTCCGTATATCTATTAAAGAGACCAACTATAGCAAGATTTTTAAATTTTCAGGACAAGTACAAACTTCTTCTTGTATATCGTAAAGCTATTCCATTTGTACTTAAAGGATTACTTTCTGTTATAATTTTTAAGCTAAACAACTAACATATTGAAGTTAATAAACATTAATTAAAACCTACTGAAAAACGAATTTTCATAACGTTCTAAAAGTTATATCTTTTATTTGCCGATGATGTCACATTATCCTGCCCACTATTTTCAGCACTGCATGTTCAAAATACTTAAACCAATAACTTTGTGTTTAAAGCGTCATTTTGAAACCTAGGTATTGTAAACGGATTGGTACAGAGCAAAGGATACCCACGGAGTGGGTTTGGAAAACAATTAAATTTGCAGACAAGATTTCTGATATACGGTAGAGATATGTTAATGGAATGCTATTGATAAAAAGTGTATTTGGGGTAGTTAGTTAGTAACAGGCATAGAAAATATTTACTTACAGTGGCCCTTTAATAATAACCAGATATTTATATTCCAAGACTTTTCTTCAGAGACTATAAACAAGAGAAGGGAGATGTCACCTCTGTGTACACAGGCAATTGATTTAGGGATAAAAGCCACAATGATTTACCCAGCAAGACTTAAAATATGGCAGAACTCTGAGGTTATACTCATAGACAACATTGAAGAAGCTAGACAATACATTAAAAATGCCAAGGAAAAACAAAACCTAGCATCATAATTAAAGCCGGGTAATTAGAGAGTACAACAAGCTGATATTATATGTGTATGACTCAGTGCGTGATTGCTGTATTTTTTTAATTTTATTTTTATTTATTTTTTCTCCTCCTCCCTCCCACCTCACTTTTACAAATTACGTTGTTTATGATGGTGACAATAGAGTATTTAATCTCTTAAGGATAAATGAAAAATTCAGTTTTTATCGTGGAATGTGGGGGGTATAACCTCACCTATTAAAAGAAAGAGAATAGTATACCAACTTAAAAAAAATCTGCCCCAGATATAGTACTCCTACAAGAGACACATTTGAATGAATATGAAGTTGCTAAACTAAAAATGGGGTGGATTGGGGAGTTAGTAGCAGCTCCGGGAGTTGGTAGGAAAAGGGGTGTGGCCTTTCTTTTCAATAAAAAATTGGAATATGAGATTAAAACACGTTTAATAGATAAAGAAGGCAGGTATATAATACTTAATGTAGCCACTCAAGGAAGTAATTTCTGTATCTGTAACATCTATGCCCCGAATGAATTTTGCTCTATTTTTTGGAAGGATCTCTTTACTAAACTTATAGATTTTATAGATGTTGAACTAATAGTCGGAGGCAATTTTAATAGTATATTTAACCCATATTTGGACCGTTTGAAGCACTCTCAAACTAATAGATATCGAAGAGAAGCAGAAAGCTTAGTTAATTTTGCTAAAATGCTGAAATTAAAAGATGTCTGGAGACTTCAGCACCCAGAAGAGAGAGCGTTTACGTGCGAATCCAAATCGCACCAAAATTTTTCACTAATAGATATATTTTTAATTAGTGAATCCCTTCTGGGTGCTGAAATTGTGACTGACATTGACAACATAGTGATCTCAGATCATGCAATTATTTCATTAACAATTAAGCAAGATATGGTTAAACAAAATAAGAGAACAGGGTTCTACTTCCCCTCATATCTCATCTCTAATATCAAATTTAGGAACTGGATGCAATCTAAATGGAGGGAATATTTCCACTTTAATAAGAGTTATCTTTCAAAAACAGAAATTTTTTGGGAGACGGCAAAAGCTTTTTTTAGAGGCCAAATTAAGGCGTATATATGATAGCAAGAAGAAAGGCCTTAGCCAGAAGGGAAATCCAATTAGCAAACCAGTTAAAAAATAAATATGCAAGATATTTAGAAAATTCGAATAAGTTTAATTGGTCAAAGAGCTAAAACAGAGAGAGAAGCCTTTCTCAACCATCAATTATCAAAGTCTGATATAAACAATCATGCAAAATTTAACAGATTCTCACCAAAATTAGATAAATCTTTAGCGAATTTAACCAAAAGTAGAAAGAGAAACAACTTTATTGGAGCCATTAAGGTTAAGGATAGAAGATATACCTCCCCTAAGAACATACTAGCACAATTTCATAGGTTCTTCCAAACAATATATTCCCCTAAAAAAATTGATTTAGAGGCAAAAGAAAACTTTTGGAAGAATATTAAAATTCCCAAGATTAATGATGAGCAACGCAAACTTCTAAATAAAGAGATTTTGAAGGAGGAAATAGTAGCAGTAATTAAAAAAATCTCCAAATGGTAAAGTCCCAGGCCCAGATTCAATCCCAATGGAATTTTACAAGATACTACAGGAGGATGTTGTCCATGTTCTTGAAAGACTGTATAACAGTTATTTTGTTGATAATAATAAACCTTCTAAATACTTTACAACAGCAAATATTATATTAATACATAAAAAAGATAAGGACATAGAATCTATGGATGCATACCGCGCAATCTCCCTACTAAATGTTGATTACAAAATTGCCGCAAGTATAATGGCGAATAGACTTAAGAAAATCATAGGGGAATTCATACATACAGATCAAACTGGATTTATTCCAGGTAGGACTTCTCAGAAAAATATTAGAACTGCTATGTTCCTACTGGGACAAGCAGTAAGGGCAAAGAGCAGGAATAAAATAAATAACTACCTAGACTTTGCCCTGTTAACGGTAGATGCTGAAAAAGCTTTCGACAGTATTACATGGGATAATCTTTTTACAGTGTTGAATAGCTTTGGGATAGTGGGTAATTTTAATAATTATATTAAACTAATTTATCAAGATCCTAAATCCCACATTACTATAAACGGATTAAGCTCTCCAGGTTTAACACTTCAAAAAGGAACAAGGTAAGGCTGCCCGCTATCACCATCACCATTACTCTTTAAAATCTCATTAGAACCATTGGCCATCAGTTGCAGGGATAGACTGGAAGGGGTGTTACTGGGAAATAAAAAAATTGTACTTTCTATGTACGCAGACGACATTCTTTTTTATATATCTAATTCTAGGGTTAATATACCACGTATCACGGACATAATTGGGGAATTTAGTAAATTTTCAGGATACAAAATCAACTTAAATAAGTCTGAGATCCTCTGGATCATTAAAAAAAAGAATAGCCTGTTGGAAAATCCGTTCAAAATAGCAATGGGGAAAATTAAGTATCTAGGGATAATATTGTCAAAGAACCCAGAGGACTGGTATAGCCTAAACTGCACACCTGTATGGCAGAAATGTATTGATAATTTGAAAAATTGGGCTAAACTACCTCTTTCCCTTTCGGCTAAAGTACTGCTTATCAAAATGATGATTTTGTGGGGGAGAGGCAAGCCATGCATAGGATTGAAGAAGCTATTGTATCTGAGAACCGATGCGGGGCTCGCTCTGCCTAACTTAAAAGTGTATAATTGGGTATGCCTAGCAAAAATAGCTTTGGTTAACAGATGTAGAATATATATCCAATTATCAAAATGAGGAGATAGCAATATCTCCATTATCTCTTAGAGCATTACTACATTCTCCAGTACTAAAACCAGCTGAGAGGACCAACTTTAAATATACAATATATAATATAATCCTAACATGGAAGAAAGTATGTCAAACATTGCAAATAGATTATAAGGTATCACAATATTTGCCTATATCCACATTTTATAAGTGGAATGGAATCATATGCATTTTGTGAGTGGGCTCAGAAAGGATTAATCTGGGTTAAACAATTAACTGACACACAGACTAATATGGTTAAATCCTTTGATTCGTTGGTCAAAGAATTTAAGATGGAGAATAAACAATTTTTTGCCTATTTACAAATCCGACATTTTATTGATACAAATAAACTAGCAGAGTTTAATCCAACTAACCTGAGAAATATAGGCATGATTATCAATATCTACCGGTCTTGTATAGAAGCATTATTTCCTCAGAGGCTAAAGATAAATTCTTAATGTTATTTGCTAAATGGTGCGGTGACTTTAGTAATTTAAGTATTGATTATTTTAAAAAAAGCCTGTCATTGATCTCAGAATACTCGCAAGAAATTTCATTTAGAGAGTCTCATATAAAATTATTGAACAGAGCGTATCTGACTCCGCTCTCCATGTCAAGATGGAAGAATGCAAAAGCTATGAAATGTACAAGATGTAGTTCTTTAGAAGCAGACTTGATACATGTTTTTTATTCCTGATCTAAAATCTATCAGTTTTGGTGCAAAGTAGAATATTGGCTTAATAGATTTATCCCAAGTAAGATTAAGTTAAAGAAAGAGCAGGTTATATTTCTTATACAAGAGAAAGAGGTACAAAATAAACAGCTGGCTAATACGGCAATTATGGTTGCGAGACAATTAATTTTAAGAAATTGGAAAGCAAACAAAGCACCAAGTATAGCCACATTTACTAAAAATATGTCTATTCAATTAGCTCTGGATATTAAAGACCCGCTGATTTTTCTAGAGAGTAAACTGAAAAAATTGATGATGAAATGGGAGACATTTTTATTTAAATTAGAAGTGTATCCCAGCGCCACCTGTACCTTATATGCCTGTGGCGGTGATACCTAGCTATCACCTTGTAAGAAACAAATGTAAGGGGTGTGCCCAGGCGCCAGCAAAACGAAGGCTAAGGTAAAAGGCTAAGGTTTTATTGTCGCATTCGCGGGAGATACAAAAACAAATTGTAGCCCCATTGCAGGATTCTCAGGCATTCCATCAGTTAACTCTGCTAAATAAATATCAACACTTGGCTAAATGACTGAACTGGGGGAGTAGGGGTGGGGTGGAGAGGGGGAGGAATTTTCTCTTTTTTTTTGTTGTGGTTGTTTTTGATGTTGCTGTTGATGTTGTTGTTGTTGTTGGTGTTGCTGTTTGTTTGTGTGGCTGGTATGTCTGATATGTTGAGATTAAGATTTAGGATAATAAAGGGGAAAGGGTATACACCAAGGCGCAAGGTGGAAAACTAGGACGGTGCAAGGTATATTTAGAGTTTTTTACTCTAGAGAAAAGAATGTAGTAGGGTAGTTGAAAGCTGAATAGCTGATGATCAGACCTCGATAACACAAGATAGAGCGTTAGATTGTAGTAGTAGTACATCTCAGGTGGGAAAATGAAAATTTAAAGGAGAGATAGATTGATCTTATTTTGATCTTTTCCCTCTATATCTATCTATGTCTAAGTACACACCCTGCGAGGTAAAAGGTAAGCCCGATTGAGAGGCTGTTCATATTTTCTTTGTTTTGCCCTATATGTTATATATTAGATACCCTGTGTGGTGAAACGTTAGCCCGAATCTGTTTTTTTGTTTATGTGGGTTTTCTTTTCGCACCCTGCGAGGTGAAATGTAAACCTATTTGAAAGGTGTGTATCTTTACTTTTTGGTGTATCAATAAAAAAAAATTGGAAAAAAAAAAAGAATACGGGTATTAGTGACAAAGAAACTAAGGGAAATATATGCATAAAAATAGTAATGAATCTAAGAAAAAATCAGCAATCAGTGTGACCGGAGGTGATGTTGTGGCTATAGTGTGAGATAAGCAGGACTTGCAGACTAAATAGTCAGAGGACAGGGTAAAAAAACAAGCATTGAGTGGTTAATAACAAAGGAAATGATATTTAATGTACGTAGATAATAAACCAATAAAATAAAAAATACTGAGAAAAAGAGAGGAAAAGATTGGAAAATCCCAAAAGCTAAGTGCACATTTAATAGTGAGTCCCAAAAGAGTTCCAATTGGAAATTCCAGAAGAATGTTCCAAACGAATGTGTAGATCCAAAAGGAGTGGAAAAAATCCCAGATTTAGGGGGGAAGCAGTTAAATCCAATGAAGAGTTAAACTGTTTTGAACATTGCTGAGTGCAGAAAAAAAGGGTAAAAATATCCAGATTCTAAGTGTACCAAGTGAGATGAATATCCAGAGTGGAGTCCAAATGAAATCCAATGGAAATGATCTAAAAAGAAAAAACAGAGTACTGCAAAAAACAAACACTAGAACTGAGTACATAAAGAAATCTGCTCACCATATCAAAAAATTCAGGCTGGTAAGTCATACACAGGAAGGTCTTCGCATTTCAGCCTGCTACGAGGCCTTTATCAAGACTTAACCAGCTTGGAGTATTTGTGGAATTTGTAGTCTAATTTGACCAATCAGATACTAAGGGGTGTGGCATAGATAAGTGAATCAAAATACCTGAAAATCCTATACGATCTATAGTATTTGAAAGTATTTGTTACAGACTTCTTAAAATAATATAGATATGTGAAAAGCTTGTATTATATTGGTTATATTTCATAGCTTACTATTGTGACTTGTTTGAGTATGATATAATCATGGATACGATTCATCATTTTAGATGTGGGCAAGTACAATGGGTTATGCATGGTTATAATGGCAAGATAATCCGTAAATATTTGTCAGGCTTGTAATAGATTTGTTTATTTAAATTGCAACTTGCCATAGATAAAAGGCTATGGTATTTTTAAAATTAATTTAAGATCTTACGTTATGAGCGAAAATCAATTTATGGATATTGTTTAAACATCTCAGTAAGTATCTATATCGGTAGAATGCCTACATTAAAAAATAGGCAAAGTGCAATTACAAAGCAATATGAATTGCTGTAACTAGTAAAGACTATGTAAATCCAAGAAGAGCTAGACAAAGATGTGGTAACAGATTTAGTATGTTATGAAACTAACAATAAAAACTTAATATTAAATAGTACATTAACTTGTTAATGCCGTTATGCCGTTCTTTTCCGTCATAATTACACTGGGCTTTAGAGCCGTTATGATGGAATAGAACGTCACGGCCAATGGCTGTCCTGAAGCCTTCTGTGTTTCCAGGATTTGATCGCGGTCTGGAGGGCGTTCCTAGGGTTGTAGGGATGCCCCCAGACACGATCCAATAATTTAAATCTCTCGCTCGTGCACACGCATTGTTCCGATGTTGTCAGGGGGCCAGGAATCAGACTGAGATGAGAAGTGCAAAAATAATCACTCCTTTATTAATAGCAAAAAATAATAAAAAGTCCACAAGTCAAATAACAAGCCAGGAATAAAAACCTGAACTGGTAGTCAGACGAGCCGAGTCAGGAGCCAAAGCGAGTAGTCAGATGAGCCGGAATCAGGAAAAAGGAGAACAGCAGAGTCAGGAACAAGCAAGGGATCAGAAACCAAGAGGGACGTCAGACAGCCAGGTAATACACAGGAGCTCTCACAAACAGGTCTGAGACAACGCAAGGGCAAAACATACTGGACAGAGGCCCTTTAAATAATAAGTGATAACATCACAATTCTGAGACTGCATCCTGTCTCACACAGATGATGTACACCAGTCTGGCCATAAAAGGAAGTGCAGGAAATGAGCAGCATCACACAGTATGCACCAGAGTCAGCAAGAGAGGTGAGTAAAATGGCCGCCAGCAGCACATGGCAAACAAAACAGGGAAAAAACCCTGACAGATGTAGACACTTTAACCCAGTCGCGAAAGGGTTAAAAAGATGTATTTGGAAATATATACTTTGTAACAAGAGGAATGTCAATACATTGTTGCAAGCTCTAATGCGAATGTAACAAGCATAGTAGCCTTAGATACATAAAAGTGCATGCTTCTGAATAAAGACATGAAAATATATATATATATTATGGCTAGAAATATATGGTTAAGGATAATATTATTAAAATGCATTTTTTAAAAGGAGACAGCCCGAGTTGGTGAGGCATGGAATATATTTAAGAAGTCTCAGTGAGGGGAGGACATTAAAAATTTATTTTTATTTAAAAAAATATATAGGTAATGTGACAAATCAAACCTTCTCAAAGTCACAATAGAGGGGTGTGGGCATGAAGGGGTTAATGGCACACAGCTCTGGTTCCCTTAACCTTGCAACTCTACAAAAGGACCTTAAAAGGAACACTGCATTAACCCCCAAATCCTGTCCACACTGCTCTAACAATTTCTGCCACCACCAAAACTTCTAAATTAAAGGGGCATTTTGGAAACCCCCAAAAACTCATACAATTTAACCATTAGGTAACGTGCCTTTCAACAAAGTGTGAACTCAGATATTAGAGCCCAAAAGACAGAATGAGATTTTCTATGTGTTTAATAACAAAAATATCAATACAGGTTGCACAATGCAAAATTATAAAGACATTCAAAATAACATACAATTGCAAAGTTGCAATTCTTTAAAAAGAAAAGGGGACATCAAACTAATAGAAACATGATATCTTATTTATTACCAAATTCCTTTAGATATGTGGAGAACTGCTGTTCATGATGTTAGTGGTTTCCTTTTTTACAAGTTGCAAGGTTAAGGGAACCAGAGCTGTTTGCCATTAACCCCTTCATGGAACAAAGCAAAAAAGGAGCACCTCCACGGTAAAGGGTATTAAGAAAAAACAATCTTTATTTCCAAAAAATGAAGTTAAAATTGAAATATTCCATAGGCCACAGCACAGCAAAGGTCCAGGGATATTGGTCAAATCCCAGTGACCCACTGACGCATTTCGGCTGGTAATTGTAATGTGGTCAAGTGGCCAAATTCAGCCCTTTTTAAATTAAGAACTTAGCCCTCATTGGCTAAAACCAAAATACTGGGATTTAACCCCTATCCTTTCCCTTCTCTTACAAACTTGCGTCTAGATTTAGAGTTGGGCGGTAGCCATCAAAACCAGCGTTAGAGGCTCCTAACGCTGGTTTTTACCGCCCTCTGGTATTTGAAGTCAGTCAGGAAAGGGTCTAACGCTCACTTTACAGCCGCAACTTTTCCATACCGCAGATCCCCCTACGCCATTTGCGTATCCTATCTTTTCAATGGGATCTTTCTAACGCTGGTATTTAGAGTCGTGGCTGAAGTGAGCATTAGAAATCTAACGACAAGACTCCAGCTGCAGAAAAAAAACAGGAGTTAAGAGCTTTCTGGGCTAACGCCGGTTTATAAAACTCTTAACTACTGTGCTCTAAAGTACACTAACACTCATAAACTACCTATGTACCCCTAAACCGAGGTCCCCCCACATCGCCGCCACGCTATTAAATTTTTTAACCCCTAATCTGCCGCTCCGTACACCGCCGCCAGCTAAATTATCCCTATGTACCCCTAATCTGCTGCCCCTAATACCTCTGACACCTATATTATATTTATTAACCCCTAATCTGCCCCCCCCAACGTCGCCGCCACCTACCTACACTTATTAACCCCTAATCTGCCGAGCGGACTGCACCGCTACTATAATAAAGTTATTAACCCCTAATCCGCCTCACTCCCGCCTCAATAACCCTATAATAAATAGTATTAACCCCTAATCTGCCCTCCCTAACATCGCCGACACCTAACTTCAAGCATTAACCCCTAATCTGCCGACCGGAGCTCACCGCTACTATAATAAATGTATTAACCCCTAAAGCTAAGTCTAACCCTAACACTAACACCCCCCTAACTTAAATATAATTTAAATCTAACGAAATAAATGAACTATTATTAAATAAATTATTCCTATTTAAAGCTAAATACTTACCTGTAAAATAAACCCTAATATAGCTACAATATAACGAATAATTACATTGTAGCTATTTTAGGATTAATATTTATTTTACAGGCAACTTTGTAATTATTTTAACCAGGTACAATAGCTATTAAATAGTTAAGAACTATTTAATAGTTACCTAGTTAATAATTACAAAATTACCTGTAAAATAAATCCTAACCTAAGTTACAATTAAACCTAACACTACACTATCAATAAATTAATTAAATAAAATACCTCCAATTACCTACAATTAAACCTAACACTACACTATCAATAAATTAATTAAATACAATACCTACAAATAAATACATTTAAATAAACTAACTAAAGTACAAAAAATAAAAAAGAACTAAGTTACAAAAAATAAAAAAATATTTACAAACATAAGAAAAATATTACAACAATTTTAAACTAATTACACCTACTCTAAGCCCCCTAATAAAATAACAAAGCCCCCCAAAATAAAAAAATGCCCTACCCTATTCTAAATTAAAAAAGTTCAAAGCTCTTTTACCTTACCAGCCCTTAAAAGGACCTTTTGTGGGGCATGCCCCAAAGAATTCATCTCTTTTGCCTGTAAAAAAACACATACAATACCCCCCCAACATTACAACCCACCACCCACATACCCCTAATCTAACCCAAACCCCCCTTAAATAAACCTAACACTAAGCCCCTGAAGATCTTCCTACCTTATCTTCACCTCGCCGGGTATCACACCGATCCGTCCTGGCTCCAAAATCTTCATCCAAGCCCAAGCGGGGGCTGGCGATCCATAATCCGGCGGCTGAAGAGGTCCAGAAGAGGCTCCAAAGTCTTCATCCTATCCGGGAAGAAGAGGCGATCCGGACCGGCAACCATCTTGATCCAAGCGGCATCTTCTATCTTCATCTGATGAGGAACGGCTCCATCATGAAGACCTCCAGCGCGGATCAATCTTCTTCTTCCGACGTCCAAATGAAGAATGAAGGTTCCTTTAAGGGACGTCATCCAAGATGGCGTCCCTCGAATTCCGATTGGCTGATAGGATTCTATCAGCCAATCGGAATGAAGGTAGGAAAATTCTGATTGGCTGATGGAATCAGCCAATCAGAATCAAGTTCAATCCGATTGGCTGATCCGATCAGCCAATCAGATTGAGCTTGCATTCTATTGGCTGATCGGAATAGCCAATAGAATGCGAGCTCAATCTGATTGGCTGATTGGATCAGCCAATGGCGTCCCTCGAATTCCGATTGGCTGATAGGATTCTATCAGCCAATCGGAATTAAGGTAGGAAAATTCTGATTGGCTGATGGAATCAGCCAATCAGAATCAAGTTCAATCCGATTGGCTGATCCGATCAGCCAATCAGATTGAGCTTGCATTCTATTGGCTGATCGGAATAGCCAATAGAATGCAAGCTCAATCTGATTGGCTGATTGGATCAGCCAATCGGATTGAACTTGATTCTGATTGGCTGATTCCATCAGCCAATCAGAATTTTCCTACCTTAATTCCGATTGGCTGATAGAATCCTATCAGCCAATCGGAATTCGAGGGACTGATAGAATCCTATCAGCCAAGCTGAATTATTTGGGGCATGCCCCACAAAAGGTCATTTTAAGGGCTGGTAAGGTAAAAGAGCTTTGAACTTTTTTAATTTAGAATAGGGTAGAGCTTTTTTTTATTTTGGGGGGCTTTGTTATTTTATTAGGGGGCTTAGAGTAGGTGTAATTAGTTTAAAATTGTTGTAATATTTTTCTAATGTTTGTAAATATTTTTTTCTTTTTTGTAACTTAGTTCTTTTTTATTTTTTGTACTTTAGTTAGTTTATTTAATTGTAGTTATTTGTAGGTATTTTATTTAATTAATTTATTGATAGTGTAGTGTTAGGTTTAATTGTAACTTAGGTTAGGATTTATTTTACAGGTAATTTTGTAATTATTTTAACTAGGTAACTATTAAATAGTTATTAACTATTTAATAGCTATTGTACCTGGTTAAAATAAATACAAAGTTGCCTGTAAAATAAATATTAATCCTAAAATAGCTACAATATGATTATAATTTATATTGTAGCTATATTAGGGTCTATTTTACAGGTAAGTATTTAGTTTTAAATAGGATTAATTTATTTAATAAGAGTTAATTTATTTTATTAGATAAAAATTATATTTAACTTAGGGGGGGGGGTGTTAGGGTTAGACTTAGCTTTAGGGGTTAATACATTTATTAGAATAGCGGTGAGCTCCGGTCGGCAGATTAGGGGTTAATGTTTGAAGCTAGGTGTCGGCGATGTTAGGGAGGGCAGATTAGGGGTTAATACTATTTATTATAGGGTTATTGAGGCGGGAGTGAGGCGGATTAGGGGTTAATACATTTATTATAGTAGCGGTGCGGTTCGATCGGCAGATTAGGGGTTAATTATTGTAGGTAGGTGGAGGCGACGTTGTGGGGGGGCAGATTAGGGGTTAATAAATATAATATAGGGGTCGGCGGTGTTAGGGGCAGCAGATTAGGGGTACATAGGTATAATGTAGGTAGCGGCAGTGTACAGAGCGGCAGATTAGGGGTAAAAAAAAATATGCAGGTGTCAGCGATAGCGGGGGCGGCAGATTAGGGGTTAATAAGTGTAAGGTTAGGGGTGTTTAGACTCGGGGAACATGCTAGAGTGTTAGGTGCAGACGTAGGAAGTGTTTCCCCATAGAAAACAATGGGGCTGCGTTAGGAGCTGAACGCAGCTTTTTTGCAGGTGTTAGGTTTTTTTTCAGCTCAAATGGCCCCATTGTTTTCTATGGGGGAATCGTGCACGAGCACGTTTTTGAAGTTGGCCGCGTCCGTAAGCAACGCTGGTATCTAGAGTTGCAGTGGCGGTAAATATGCCTGTACGCTCCCTTTTTGGAGCCTAACGCAGCCATTCTGTGAACTCTAAATACCAGCGGTATTTAAAAGGTGCGGGAGAAAAAAAGCACGCGTAGCACCCCTTTGGCCGCAGAACTCTAAATCTAGCCGTTGGTAATCACCATCATAACCACAGTATAGAAAAAGTCAAAGTAAATAAGTTAAAGACACAATCAAAAACAAAGATACTAATGATAACAATACAATGTGAACTTATGTACATATAATCAGTTATATACTCTTGGATTTATCCTAGATTACCCACATTGAATAAACTTCAGTATACAAAAAGAACCATTTTCTTTCCCAAAATAGGAACAAACAGGCAAAAAAATATAATGACCTACAACTTTAAAGTCAGTAATAGTTTCATCATATAGATATAATGCTAATAATAGAGAATTAGATTCAGATAGCTGCACCTGTCATAAAGTATCAATATTTAGGGAAGCTTTCCTTAAACTTGTACAAATTCATAAATTAGATACATTAATTACTTTAATTCAAAGGTCAAAAAAGGGTCAAACAGATTGGTTTGTATAATACTTAGACTATACTGATGAACATAAAGTTAAATCACATACATTCTGGGGGATAGTCTTAGGGAATTAACTTCCCTCATATTTATTATCCTCAGAGACTATCATCTATGGTATATTTACATTGCACTTAGCAATATTGTCTCAGTATCATATAACAACATGAATTTTCCTTGTTGGATACACAGAGCATGAAGAACTATTGCCAGAAGTTAATCAGATCAAACTCTGAATTTAAACCATAAGGAATTCTCGTCTTCAGTCTGTGTATCCAAAACACCTCTCTTTTACCCAGGATAGACTCTCTGTCACCCACCCTGGTATTAACTCTAACATTTTCCACTATAGTCCATCTAAGTGTGTTACTTCTCTTGTTGTGGAAATTCTTAAAGTGAAGAACCAGGGGTGTCGTCAATTTGCCCAATTTAATATTGGACAAATGTTCGCAAATTCTGAACCTCACCTCCCTTGTAGTGAGATCTACATAGTGTACCTCACACTCCATACATGTAAGGAGGTAAACTGAGTAAGTGGCCCTACAATTGGTACAGCTTGAGTGTTCAAAGACTTCTCCTGTTACACTACTCTTGAAACCGATTCTACTATCCAGTTTCTCACAAGCTTTACACTGAAAGTTGCTGCATTTAAAGACCCATTTATGCTGTAACCACAAGCTTGTTCTAGCAGTCTCCAGTTTATGCTGTGTAGGAGCTATCCTATTACCTATAGACAACCCCTTTCTAAAGGCAAATCTGCACTTATTGGGACCAATGTCTTCCAATCCATCATCCGCCTTAAGCATAGAAAGATTTTTCATGATAATACTACATATTTGCTCAAATTGGTTGCTGTATTGGGTAACAAAAGTGACACCTCTATCTACCTCATTCGCTTTTCTCTTGTAATTATATTCAAGAAACTCTGACCTATCCTTACTATCTATATCTGCTCTAATTATGTCAATGTCCTTCTGTTTATAGCCTCTTTCCAACAGTCTCTCTGTAAGGTCCGAAGCATGTTTGACATAACTATTACTGTTTGTACAATTTCTTTTCAGACGTATGTATTGATCTCTCATTACTGACTTGAACACTCTCTTGGAGTGGTTACTCCGGGCATGTAGTAAAGTAATGCCTGAAATAGGTTTTCAAAATACTTCAAACTCTACTTTCCCTGTGTCACTCCCTTTCAAAGTAACATCCAGGTAATTAATACTCTCAGTGCCAAACTCAAAGGTAAATTTTATTCCTGCATCATTCCTGTTAAGATCATCCACAAAACTCTTCACCCCCAACGGAGTCCAACGCCAAATAAAAATAAGATAGTCTATATATCTTCGATAATAGACTATGCGTTCTCTCTCAGGACAAATACCTCCAAAGATGTAGGACAGCTCCAACCAACCCATGAATAGGTTTGCGTAGGATGGGGCAAATTTTGCCCCATAGCTGTCCCACATCTCTGGAGGTAGAAATCACCCTCAAAGGCGAAAAAATTGTGGGTTAACAGGAACTCAGTTATGCGCAGGATAAATACACAAAAGTCATCACTGAAACTTTGATTCCTTCTTAAGAAGAAATTCAGTGCTTCCAAGCCCTTATCATGTTGTATTGAAGAATACAACTAAGTTACATCTACAGTCAGCCAACCATAGTCCCTCTCCCACGGGATTGTCTCCATTTCTAAGAGTAATTGTTTTGTGTCTCTCAGAAAACTTGGAAGCTGTTTAACCAGGGGCTGGAGTATTTCATCCAGCCACTGTGAGAGATGTTCAAATAACGAATTGATGCCACTGATAATGGGTCTCCTCTAGATTGCTGCGGATAGAACTTAGATGATTCTTTCAATGAAAGGCCTTTATCTGATTAATACAAGCATCATTGCCTTCATTTTGTAATGTTTCCAAGCTTTCTAGATCACATTCTTCCTGGAAGCTCAATCCTCTATTTGAAGCCCTTCCATCTCCATCAGACTGTATCGACACATACTCTTCATACTTGCATTCATTCTTAAAATGCTTCTTTAGAGTAAAAATCCTAATTAATCTATTTACGTCGATTAAAGTCTGAAAGTGATTGAAGTCTTCATTCGGAACAAAATTCAAACCCAAACTTAGAACCTTTAGCTTCTCATCACTAAGTGGGTGTGAAGACAAATTAATAACTGCATTTAGCTGTATTTTGTCAATGACCTCCCTCTTCTTGGGGGTAGAGGATTTTTTTTATTTATTCCACCTCCCCTCCCCCCCCTTTAGATTCTTTTGGCTGTACCTGAAAAACCTGGGCCATATCTGAGTTATCTGCCTCCCTTAGATCTATACTGGGAGGAGCCATGGGTATAGTGGGGTTCTCCATCTGATACCTAGATACTTCACTTGTCTGGTGTACTCTTAAGATAGAGTTACTTTTTGGTTTGGCTCCTAGATCTAATGTAGGTAGTAGGTTGGGTCTACTATCTTCCCCAGAGGTAGAGCCCTCCCCAGAGGTTGGGCCCTCTTCTTGTGAATCTCCCTCGCTATCTGAGAATGTCACTTTTTTGTACCTATTGTTCTTTTGATTTTTATTCTTATTATTTTAGTTTTTTCCCTGCTTGTTGCCTTTAAATCTATTAGGGTCATTATCTTTTCTGTAATTAGATCGTTGTCTCCTATTCCATATGTATACCTTGTTTGTCTCATAGTCTAGGGTGTCCCTAACATATTTATCATGTTTAATTTCCATTCTAGTGCATTTGGATTCTGCTATTGTTTCCTGCAACATTCTATAAAACTTTAGAAATTGTAACTCATTTTTTCTGCGATTACATTATATCTTGAGAGAATCAATTTCTTTAGAGACCCTATTGAGCAGATTAGTTTTTAAATCTAATAACATTCTCATCAATCTTAGGGAACATTCGGACAACACTTCATTCAAGTTCTTAATAACTTCCAGATCCTCCACTAGGAAACTTATTGATTCTCAAACCCCTAGGGATAAGCCCAGAGTTTAAGTACTTTTGAAGTGTCCAAACGTCCCATTTTAGTCTAGTTTCCTTAATCAAAAGTGTCTCCATTGTCTCAAACAGTTTGCTTAAAGAAAAAAAGTGCAATCAGTTGAAAATACACAGTCCAAATCGCTCATATCATTGACTTTGTCCACTGTGGATTGTAGTGAATAATATTGTAAGGTCCCTTCAGTGTCTGGATATCGTCTGCACTAGGCATTGTTATGCTATGTATGAGTCACGGTTAGTAGGGCAGTGGGAGGCTTAATGGACGGATGTGGTGATTCGATCAGGTGCTCAGCGCAAGTGGAGTCATCAACCCCTTCATGCCCACACCACTCTATTGTGACGTTGAGAAGGTTTGATTCGTCACAGGTAATATATCGGATACATTTTGTGTGCAGTCTTGTATATAAACCTATAACTAATAATTAATATCCTCCCCTCACTGAGTCCTCTTAATTATATTCCATGCCTCACCAACTCGGGCTGTCTCCTTTAAAAAAATGCATTTTAATAATATTATCCTTAACCATATATTTCTAGCCATTATATATATATATATATATATATATATATATATATATTTGTGTCTTTATTCAGAACCATGCACTTTTATGTATTTAAGGCTACTATGCTTGTTACATTTGCATTAGAGCTAGCAACAATGTATTGACATTGCTCTTGTTACAAAGTATATGTTTCCAAATACATCTTTTTAATGAACTATTTATTATTAAGTTTTTATTGTTAGTTTCATAACATACTAAATCTATTACCACATCTTTGACTAGCTCTTCTTGGGTTGACATAGTCTATACTAGTTACAGCAATTCATATTGCTTTGTAATCACACTTTGCCTATTTTTTAATGTAGGCATTCTACCGATATGGATACTTACTGAGATGTTTAAATATCCATAAATTTACTTTCGCTCATAACGGAAGTTGCAATTTCAATAAACAAATCTATTACAAGCCTGACAAATATTTATGGATTATCTTGCCATTATAACCATGCATAACCCATTGTACTTGCCCACATCTAAAATGGTGAACCGTATCCATGATTATATTGTGCTCAAACAAGTCACAATAGTAAGCTATGAAATATAACTAATATATACAAAAGCTTATCACATATCTATATTACTTTAAGAAGTCTGTAACAATTACTTTCAAATACTATAGATCGTATAGGATCGTTAGGTATTTTGATTCACGTATCTATGCCACACCCCTTAGTATCTGATTGGTCGAATTAGACTACAAATTCTGCAAATACTCCAAGCTGGTTTAGTCTTGATAAAGCATAAAACAAAAAGATGAAGGTGCTCCAATGGTGCAATATATTACAATAAAGTGATTCTTTCCCAGAAAATAACCCCCATCTGTAAGTGGGTACTAAAAAAAGGAGCGCACTATGATGCAGTGCTATTCACACAGGCTGGATGATCAGAGCCCACCAGCTAACTCCTATCAGATACGATGAGGCCTCAAATCTGTAATTCAGGGAAAGAGAACAGGGGAAGGGGAGCAGAAAAACTCCAATAGTGCAGATGGTCACTAAAGTTTTTTAGCACCCAAAGATAATACCCCACTGTGAATGGATACTCACATAGGCTGTGCACTATAATACAGTGCAAGTAGTGCAGGCAGGTGTATCAGAGTCCACCAGCTAACTCACAACAGTTTACAGGATCCACAGTCCAAAGAAGGCAATGATTCCCCCAAAAAAACGAACCAAATAAAATTGAATTAAAATATCCCAAGGATTGAGATATAATTTATTATAAAATGTATTAAAAACAATACAAAATATTCTGCTACGCGTTTCAAGGTGCTAATGGCACCCGTTCATCAGGCAGTGATAAGTGAGCTATACAAAATACACACTATATATAGAGCACAAACAGTGTACACTGATTAAAAACACATTACATGCACATGTTAAAATTTGGTCACATGACTCTAATCAATGATAGCCTGCAGCTGCTTGCATTGAGGAGACATAAACACACTCCCCCTTCTCAAATACACAGTTTTACTATAAAGTTTATGTATATATATATATAGGCTGACCACCTGACACTGTGGAATCAGAATACAGTCTTGACAAAGGTCCCTGCGAGGACCGAAACGTTGACTGAACCTATGAACTAATAAAAGTACTTTTTGCTTATCAAGACCTGTGAGTGCCTCTTCCTTTTGAGAAGTTTCTACCTATTCACCATAGAGTGCACCCAGGCGCATACCACTAACAGTGAAGGCTTGGATCCCAAAAACTTGTATATATATATATATATATATATATATATATATATATATATATATATATATATGTGTGTGTGTGTGTGTGTGTGTGAGACATTCCTCTATGTATAAAAATCATGATTCATACAATGAAAAATATAACAGTGTTCCAACAAATGTAAATATCATGGCACAGGTATATAGTACACACGCACATAAAAACATACAAACAAGCCATTAAGGCAATGATCTCCATTAATGAAAGCAACATACATCTACCTTATATCGATGGTCCCCCATATAAGTAGCGGTAGAGTGAAAACCTTCCCCCTTACTCAATAGACGTATATACAATGTAATCCATTTGTTCTCCTTCTTGTGTATCCGCATTATGAATTCACAATTGGAGAGGGATACACGAATACACGCTCTCATTCAAGCAAGTACAATGTTGCCATAGCAACGTATCACAACAGGAAGTGATGTATCGTAACCTTAACCAATCAGGGATCACAAGGCGGAGTTATATGCAAAGTAATAATAATAGCGGAGTTTAAATGGCAATATACACAAAATAAAAAAACAACAATAAACATGCAAAACATTCATCTTGATAATATTTAAAGAGCCAACATAATTATGTAGACCAGTGTAGTAACCCCTATACAGAAACATCTAAATTATATCGATGTTTCCAAATATATATATATAAAAAAAATGGTTACCTCCCCCTTGCTCCATAGACCTATATGTATAATATGAACAATTAGAATCCTCCTTACATATCCGCATAGCGGTAATATTCCCTATCATAGCAGACATCATAGATCACGACAGTAAGGGAGATCTACTGGAAAGCCGCCAAGTCAATGTTTTCATTTAATCCCTCAGGGAATAATGTTTTAAGCTTCCAAATCCAATAGGTCTCCCTCTGTTGCAACCTAGTGAATCTATTATAATGTACGGATTTAGGAATAAATTCAGTAGGGGTAATATGATATGTGTCATCCTTACCCTCGTGCATATGTGTACTATGTTGTGGACACACTTTGTTTGATGTACTTATGTTTGATGTTTCTATGGTGTTCCCCCCATTGTGTTCTCAAGCACCTACTGGTGCATCCACAGTACTGCATTCCACACATGCATGTTATGAAATAAACAGCATATATACTTTCACAGGTCATACGTGTCTTGATCTGAAATATTTCCCCAGTCGTATTAGATCTAAAACTTGTCTCCTTATGTCCAATATATCACAAGTCAGGCATCTATTCTTGGCACATTTGTAAACCCCTTTCTTAAGTTTCAAGAAACCAGAAGACTGCTGAAAATGTCCTTTATCATCTGACAGAACTTTGGATGTCACAACCTTACTAGGGGCTAGACAATTCTTCAAGGTAGGAGCCCTCTTAAAAATGCATAACGGTTTATCCCCTACAATCTCTCTAAGAATTGGATCATTCTTTAGGATGGGCAAATGTTTTTCTATAACACAGGCAATATCTCTATAGTTACAATTACATTTAGTTATAAATTTAGGTGAATTCTCATATCTATTCTCTCTATATGTTTGAACCTGGAATAGTTCATCCCTATTTCTTGAAGAGGCCTTTGTCATGCCCAGTGAGATGATCTTGTGACTGTACCCTTTCTCTTTGAATCTATTGGATAAGACTTCAGCTTCTTTAACAAAGTCACTCTCTCTCTTGCAATTTCTCCAAATTCTACAGAACTGACTGTATGGAACATTGTTAAGCCACCTCAGGTGGTGATTGCTTCTCTTATCTATATAACTGTTGCAATCAGCCTCCTTAAAGAAGGTCTTGGAGTAAATACTCCCATCACTATCCCACCCCAAAGTGACATCCAAAAAGTCCACACTGTCACTCATGATATTATGGGAGAAAGAAATTCCATAATCATTATTATTCAAAAATCCCACAAAGCTCTCAGCCTCTTTGATAGTACCATTCCAGATAAAAATTAAATCATCTATGAAATGGCCATAGTGGACGACGTTCGCCCAATATTCAGAGGGGTACATATGATGTATCTCAAAGTACCCCATAAACAAATTTGCAAAACTTGAGGCAAACGTCGTCCCCATGGCCGTTCCACAAATTTGCAGAAAGAAAGTATCCTGGTATACAAAATAATTATGTTTTAAGTTTTAACACAAAAAGAATAGCATTTATTATAAACTCTCTCTGTTTCTCTGGCATATATATATATATATATATATATATATATATATATATAGGTCCAAGAAGTATCTAACTGCCTTAAGACCGATGCTATGTTGAATATTCTTATATAGAGCTGTGACATCACAACTAATCCAAATGCTATTCTGTAATTTCTCCAATTGGATAGTCCCCAATTTACTGAGTAAATCTGTGGTGTCCTTTATATACGAATCTAAATTTATCCTAATCTTTTTAAAAAAAATATCAATATAGCAAGATAAATTATATGTCAAACATCCAATTCCTGAAATGATGGGTCTCCCAGGGGGTCAATAAGGCCCTTATAGATTTTAGGTAGGTGGTAATAATAAGCCACACTAGGTTTAATTGGTACTAAGAATTGTTTTTCCCTTTTGTTAAGTACCCCCTGGGAGTACCCATCGTCAACTAATTTAATAAATTCTTTTGAATAGATTAAAGTAGGATCAAAGGCCAAGGTTTTATAGTACAACTCATCTTTGAGCAAGTGGTCTGCTTCTTTCAAGTAGTCAGTTCGGCTTTGCACTACTACCACCCCCCACCCTTAACCACCTGTCTTATTATGATGATGATGGCTTTTCTTTCGAATCTATTAAGATTACCTTCATCAAGATTATAATTCTTGATTCCTTCTAAATCACTTAACACTAAATTTCTAAATAACTCTAGATATGAATTGGATGGTACACTTGGGTTAAAGCTAGATATAGGTCTTACATCAGTATGTATTACATCATTACACATATGTTCACATAATTTTCTTGCTCAAAACAGATATATTGTGTGGCCTCTCTCTCTGCCATATCATTAGTTAGAATTGTCTTACTATTTGATCCTTTGAGTTTCTTTGCTGCAAAGAATCGTTGTATATTCAATTTTCTTACAAATTTGTTTATATCAACAAATAAATAAAAAATATTGTGGGAATTTGATGGACTAAAGTTAAGACCCCTTTACCAGGATCCCTATCTCTGTGTTATTTAGCTGATGACTGGACAGATTGAAGATGCCCTTCCTCAATATCTCCAGTTTGGTCTTTTGGCAGGTCTTACCTCTTCCTCTGCTACCCCGTTTGTGTAAGGTCTTTTTCTTGGGGTTCCTTGGCCTAGTGATCTCATTTCTAGATCCCTTTTCCATATTATTATTATTATTATTATCATTTATTTGTATAGCGCCGCCAAATTCCGTAGCGCTGGGTACAATGATAGGGGTATACAATGACAAAGATTTGTGATAAAATACAAAACATAATAAAACTAAACAAATCTAGCACAGGAGGAAGAGGGCCCTGCTCCAGAGAGCTCACAGTCTATAGGTTTAGGGTGCAGAGACATAAGGTTGGGGTAGCTTGTTACATCGGTTGTATTTACAGCAGTGAGTAAGGCAGTTCATGTATATGTATTGGTTTGGTTCGGATGCAGGATGGAGGAGAGATGGTAAGTCTCTCTGAATAGGTGGGTTTTCAAGGATTGTCTGAAGCTATACAAGGTCGTAGACAGTCTAATAGAGCGGGGTAGAGAGTTCCAGAGGACAGGAGCAGCACGTGCAAAGTCTTGGAGGCGAGAGTGGGACGTAGAGATAACAGGAGTGTAGAGACGTAGGTCAGAGGTTGATCGAAGAGGACGGGATGGGGAATATTTCACGATGAGAGAGAAAATATATATACATATGATCAACCTAAAAACAGTACAAAATCACTATCCTATATATTAAACAAACCTTATCAATACAAATATTTATCTATTAAAACAGCAAGATCCCACACTAATACAAATTAGTGTTTACACTTTCAATCTTTTTCCTTTTATCATCAGATATTTGCTCATAGTGTGATGTTCCAACAATTTCCCTATTTATACCGTAGGGGATCAGTGATTTTGTAAATATATACTGTAGGATAGTGATTTTGTACTGTTTTTAGGTTGATCATATGTATATATGAATATCCTTTCAGCGACTAAATGGAGTCCTGAAATCTTCAAACGTTGTGCTAAATGTTTTTATGATGTCCCAATAAACATTGTTGGATATTGATCCAAGTGGTGCTGCTACTTTTTGGAGCTGACATTTGGGGTATGTGCAGGACCTCTGTAGCGTGCACCTGGTTGCAGTAAGTGCTGGGCATTTCCTTTTCTTTAAACAATGTTAAACAGACATTCTGTCTGTCAGACATGATACGCTGAGCAAATCATGTTGGACAAACAGTTGATAAATCGTCCCCTTTGTGTTTTGGGACTTACGGTGAGCCACAACCTTCCTACTCATGTATCATTGGGATAAACAGTACATTTAGTCATGATCAGACTTCAGATGAGACTGTGAGATCTTTGACCACATCACATCAGACCCAACCTGTTAAAATGGACATTTTACTCATAGCATATATCAGCAATGAGGCACTGTAAAGCAAAATAAATGGTTTTAAATGACAGAAGTAAATGAGCTTTTATCTGAGCTAATCAACTGGTTTAGAATGCTAGGCTCAGGCAAATTTCACCATATTTACATATATTGGAAGCACTCCAGCCTCTGGAGGAAGTGGAACTATAATATTATTGTATATACAGTATATGTGTGTGTGTGTGTGTATATATATATATATATGTTTGTGTATATATGTGTGTGAATGCATATATGTGTGTGCGTGTGTATATATATATATATATATATATATATATATAAAGTATATATGTTTGTGTATATATGTGTGCAAATGCATATATATGTGTGCCTGTGTGTGTGTGTATATATATATATATATATATATATATATATTTAAAAAATCATACACACTTTTCAGAAATACTTCTTTACTGACACAGAAATTATTAACCCTAAATTACGCTTGGAGGCCTATTTAAGAAAGGTCTTGCGGACCTGATCCGACAGTGCGGATCAGGTCTGCAAGACCTCGCTGAATGCGGAGAGCAATACACTCTCCGTATTCAGCATTGCACCAGCAGCTCACAAGAGCTGTTGGTGCAATGCCGCCCCCTACAGACTCGCAGCCAATCGGCCCCCAGCAGGGAGGTGTCAATCAACCCCATTGTACTTGACCGGGTTGAATAGTGGCGATTCCTGTCCGCCTCATCAGAGCAGGCAGACAGGGTTATGGAGCAGCTGTCTTTAGACCGCTGCTTCATAACTGCTGTTTCTGGCGAGTCTGAAGACTCGCCAGAAACACGGGCCCACAAGCTCCATACGTAGCTTGATAAATGGACCTCATTGTGTTCACTTAAATATTTTCTGCCAGCCAAAATCCAAAAAGTGATTTATTCACTCACATATACTAGAGCTGCTCCCTTGCCTGCCACCGTATATTCTGTATATTATTATACATACTGTAAAATATTCGAAATAATCCATAGAATATATATATATGTATAGTAATTATTAATATTTTTTAACCTTAAGATTAGTAATTTTTCATGTGCGCTAACCCGACAAAACGTTAGACCAAAATTGCGAACCCTGAAGTGTGTTACGCATATTTTACACTCCTATGTTTTTTCACATAGAATTTTTTTTCATTCTTATTATTAAATATATATTTATATATATATATATATATATATATATATATATTTACAATAAAAATTACATTATCCTGTATGTGAAGAACATTGGAATGTAAAATATGTACAGTCAATTTACAACAAAACACATAAATACATATGTACACACATATATAGTCCTTCCCATTCAAACACCTTGTCATATATCATATACCTTTTAACCCTTATAACTTTTTTTTTAGCATTTATATGAATTATTTTTATTAGATAGTGGGCTAAATTATGAGTGGAGTGGTAGTTTGCGTTCGCGTTCGAGCATTAAAACCGCTAGAATTTTTTTTTTTGCCCTCTGCGATTCACACACTCGTATTATGAGTTGAAAGTAAAAGGTTTGCGCTCTCACATTCACAAAGTCGCCGTAGCAAATAGATTTTGAAAAGTCACGAACACAAAATCACATTCCCCAATAGACTTCAATGGAGTTGAAAAAGTTGGGGAAAAAACTAACACCCTCAAATCACGCAAACTCGAATGTGGTTATTTAAAAGCACAATAGTAGATGATATTGCTTATTTCATTATCCAATGTTCTGCACATTGCACAATATGTTCTATTTATTCTTAAATAGATATTTAAATATATATCTTATTGATTTTTGCACAAATATATATTTATACCTATATATATATATACAGGGAGTGCAGAATTATTAGGCAAGTTGTATTTTTGAGGATTAATTTTATTATTGAACAACAACCATGTTCTCAATGAACCCAAAAAACTCATTAATATCAAAGCTGAATAGTTTTGGAAGTAGTTTTTAGTTTGTTTTTAGTTATAGCTATTTTAGGGGGATATCTGTGTGTGCAGGTGACTATTACTGTGCATAATTATTAGGCAACTTAACAAAAAACAAATATATACCCTTTTTAATTATTTATTTTTACCAGTGAAACCAATATAACATTCACAAATATACATTTCTGACATTCAAAAACAAAACAAAAACAAATCAGTGACCAATATAGCCACCTTTCTTTGCAAGGACACTCAAAAGCCTGCCATCCATGGATTATGTCAGTGTTTTGATCTGTTCACCATCAACATTGCGTGCAGCAGCAACCGCAGCCTCCCAGACACTGTTCAGAGAGGTGTACTGTTTTCCCTCCTTGTAAATCTCACATTTGATGATGGACCACAGGTTCTCAATGGGGTTCAGATCAGGTGAACAAGGAGGCCATGTCATTAGATTTTCTTCTTTTATACCCTTTCTTGCCAGCCACGCTGTGGAGTACTTGGACGCGTGTGATGGAGCATTGTCCTGCATGAAAATCATGTTTTTCTTGAAGGATGCAGACTTCTTCCTGTACCACTGCTTGAAGAAGGTGTCTTCCAGAAACTGGCAGTAGGACAGGGAGTTGAGCTTGACTCCATCCTCAACCCGAAAAGGCCCCACAAGCTCATCTTTGATGATACCAGCCCAAACCAGTACTCCACCTCCACCTTGCTGGCATCTGATTCGGACTGGAGCTCTCTGCCCTTTACCAATCCAGCCACGGGCCCATCCATCTGGCCCATCAAGACTCACTCTCATTTCATCAGTCCATAAAACCTTAGAAAAATCAGTCTTGAGATATTTCTTGGCCCAGTCTTGAAGTTTCAGCTTGTGTGTCTTGTTCAGTGGTGGTCGTCTTTCAGCCTTTTTTACCTTGGCCATGTCTCTGAGTATTGCACACCTTGTGCTTTTGGGCACTCCAGTGATGTTGCAGCTCTGAAATATGGCCAAACTGGTGGCAAGTGATATCTTGGCAACTGCACGCTTGACTTTTCTCAGTTCATGGGCAGTTATTTTGCGCCTTGGTTTTTCCACACGCTTCTTGCGACCCTGTTGACTATTTTGAATGAAACGCTTGATTGTTCGATGATCACGCTTCAGAAGCTTTGCAATTTTAAGAGTGCTGCATCCCTCTGCAAGATATCTCACTATTTTTTACTTTTCTGAGCCTGTCAAGTCCTTCTTTTGACCCATTTTGCCAAAGGAAAGGAAGTATGCACACCTGATATAGGGTGTTGATGTCATTAGACCACACCCCTTCTCATTACAGAGATGCACATCACCTAATATGCTTAATTGGTAGTAGGCTTTCGAGCCTGTACAGCTTGGAGTAAGACAACATGCATAAAGAGGATGATGTGGTCAAAATACTCATTTGCCTAATAATTCTGCACTCCCTGTATATATATATATATATATATATATATATATATATATATTTATATATATATATATATATATATATATATATACAGGTAGCCCTCAGTTTACGCCGGCGGGTTAGGTTCCAGGAGGAATGGTTGTAAATTGAAACCGTTGTAAATTGAAACCCAGTTTATAATGTAAGTCAATGGGAAGTGAGGGAGATAGGTTCCAGGCCCCTCTCAAAATTGTCATAAGTAACACCTAATACATTATTTTTAAAGCTTTGAAATGAAGACTTTAAATGCTAAACAGCATTATAAACCTAATAAAATAATCACACAATACAGAATATATCATTAAACTAAGTTAAATGAACAAAAACATTTGCTAAACAGCATTATAAACCTAATAAAATAATCACACAACACAGACTTCACTTGCATTTTTCTGCAAACAGTTCTTTCTATGCATTCCAATATGGACTGATTTATAGACAGGAATATCTTGTTCCTTTGAAATCTGCTCGATAGCTCAGGTCTGGTTAAACTGATTAATTTCAGCTTGCTTGGCTTTGCTGCAACACAAGTGGACAGTTCCACCTACTGGCTATTTTAATAAATGCACTGCTTCTCAATGCCTTTCAATAGCAGTCACATGACTGGAAAAAAAGGTTGTTATTCTGAAACGGTGTAAATTGAACCGTTGTAAAACGAGGGCCACCTGTATATGTATCTCTGTTAAAGCTCTTTTCAGTCCTTTATTTTCTGAGACACCTGAGACGTCACATCTTTGAGCCCTTTTAACTTTTTATTGCAATTTTTAAAAATACCTGATAATAATAATAATAATAAAAGTATTATAAGTGTAACTGTACGTTTAAATGTATTTTTGATATGTTTTGTGATACTTTTTAACTCACTTCACAGTTAACTAGTGCTCTTAAATCACTGTAATTATTCAAGTGTAAATAGCAATTGTGCTCACACGTTCACATTTTTACTTTCAACTTGTAATACGGGCGGAATTTAACTAACCTGCAAACGGCCTCGAAAAACTGACATTGGTGAGTGTAATTGTAATTTACTATCTGCTAGATTACGAGTCTTGCGTTAGCCTTAAAAAGCAGCGTTGAGAGGTCCCAATGCTGCTTTTTTACGCCCGCTTGTATTACGAGTCTTGAAATGACAGGCTCACCGCTCACTTTTTGGCCAGACTCAAAAATACTGCAAATCCACTTACGTCAATTGCGTATCCTATATTTTCAATGGGATTTGCATAACTCCAGTATTACGAGTCTGACCAAAAGTGAGCGGTACAGCCTCTCCTGTCAAGCCTGGTATCGCATTTAAAAGTCAGTAGTTAAGAGTTTTATGGGCTAACGCCGTAACATAAAACTCTTAACTAAAGTGCTAAAAAGTACACTAACACCCATAAACTACCTATTAACCCCTAAACCGAGGCCCCCCCACATAGCAAACACTATAATAATTTTTTTAACCCCTAATCTGCCAAACTGGAGATCGCCGCCACTATAATAAATATATTAACCCCTAAACCGCCGTACTCCCGCATCGCAAAAACTAGTTAATTTTTATTAACCCCTACTCTGCCGTCCCTAACATCGCCGCCACCTACCTACATTTATTAACTATATTAAATGTATTAACCCCTAAATCTAACTCTAACCCTAACCCCCCCTAACTGAAATATAATTTTAATAAATCTAAATAAAATTACTATCATTAACTAAGTTAATCATATTTAAAACTAAATACTTACCTATAAAATAAACCCTAAGATAGCTAGAATATAACTAATAATTACATTGTAGCTAGTTTAGAGTTTATTTTTATTTTACAGGCAACTTTGTATTTATTTTAACTAGGTACAATAGTTATTAAATAGTTATTAACTATTTAATAGCTACCTAGTTAAAATAAAGTCAAATTTACCTGCAAAATAAATCCTAACCTAAGTTACAATGACACCTAACACTATACTACAATTAAATTAATTCCCTAAACTAACTACAATTAAATACAATTATCTAAAGTACGAAAAAAAAACTCTAAATTACAGAAAATAATAAAATAATTGCAAGTTTTTAAACTAATTTCAATTCTATTGGATGATTACATCAGCCAATAGGATTTATTCTACCTTAATTCCGATTGGCTGATAGAATTCTATCAGCCAATCGGAATTGAAGGGATGCCATCTTGGATGACGTCATTTAAAGGAACCTTTATTCTTCAGTTGGACTTCGTTGGAAGAGGATGCTCCTCATCGGATGTCTTGAAGATGGACCGGCTCCGCGCCGGATGGATGAAGATAGAAGATGCCGCCTGGATGAAGACTTCTGCCCATCTGGAGGACCTTTTCTGGCCAGCTTGGATGAAGACTTCTGCCCGTCTGGAGGACCACTTCGACCGGCTTCGTTGAGGACTTCGGCCCGGTTGGGTGAAGACTTCTCAAGGTAGGGTGATCTTCAAGGGGTTAGTGTTAGGTTTTATTAAGGGGGTATTGGGTGGGTTTTAGAGTAGGGTTGGGTGTGTGGGTGGTGGGTTTTAATGTTGGGGGTATTGTACTTTTTTTTACAGGTAAAAGAGCTGATTACTTTGGAGCAATGCCCTGCAAAAGGCCCTTTTAAGGGCTATTTGTAATTTAGTATAGGGTAGGGCTTTTTATTATTTTGGGTGGCTTTTTTATTTTATTAGGGGGATTAGATTAGGTGTAATTAGTTTAAAAAATTGTAATTATTTTATTATTTTCTGTAATTTAGTGTTTTTTTTTCGTACTTTAGATAATTGTATTTAATTGTAATTAATTGTAGTTAGTTTAGGGAATTAATTTAATTGTAGTGTAGTGTTAGGTATAATTGTAACTTAGGTTAGGATTTATTTTAAAGGTAAATTTGACTTTATTTTAACTAGGTAGCTATTAAATATTTAATAACTATTTAATAACTATTGTACCTAGTTAAAATAAATACAAAGTTGCCTGTAAAATAAAAATAAATCCTAAGCTAGCTACAATGTAACTATTAGTTATATTGTAGCTATCTTAGGGTTTATTTTATAGGTAAGTATTTAGTTTTAAATAGGATTAATTTATTTAATAGTAGTACATTTATTTTGTTTTATTTAAATTATATTTAAGTTAAGGGGTGTTAGGGTTAGGGTTAGACTTAGGTTTAGGGGTTAATAAATTTAATATAGTAGCAGCGATGTTGGGGGCGGCAGATTAGGGGTTAATAAATGTAGGTAGGTGTCGGCGATGTTAGGGACGGCAGATTAGGGGTTAATAAAATTTAACTAGTGTTTGCAAGGCGGGAGTTTTAGGGGTTAATAAATTTATTAAAGTGGCGGTGATGTCAGGTCAGCAGATTAGGGGTTAAACATTTTAGTTAAGTGTTTGCGATGTGGGGGGGGGGGGCTCGGTTTAGGAATTAATAGGTAGTTTATGGGTGTTAGTGTACTTTTTAGCACTTTAGTTAAGAGCTTTATGTTCCAGCGTTAGCCCATAAAACTCTTAACTACTGACTTGCAATGCGGTTGGAGTCTTGCCAGGAGAGGGTCTACCGCTCACTTTTTCAGGCGATCGTAATACCGGCGTTAGGAAAATCCCATTAAAAAGATAGGATACACAATTGACGTAAGGGGATTTGCGGTAAGATAAAATCGCGGAAAAAAGGTGAGCGGTAGACCCTCTACTGCCTGACTCGTAATACCAGCGGGCGTTAAAAAGCAGCGTTGGGACCCCTCAACGCTGCTTTTTAAGGCTTACGCAAGACTCGTAATCTAGCCATTAGTTAATTGTAGTAATTGTATTTAGATTTATGTAAATTATATTTAAGTTAGGGGGTTAGGGTTAGACTTAGTTTTAGGGATTAATAACTTTAATATAGTGGCGGCGACGTTGGGGGCGGCAGATTAGGGGTTAATAATTGTAGGTAGGTTACGGTGACATTGGGGGCAGCAGATTAGGGGTTAATAAATATAATGTAGGTGTCGGCGATGTTGGGGTCAGCAGATTAGGGGTTAATAAGTGTAAGATTAGGGGTGTTTAGACTCGGGTTCATGTTAGGGTGTTAGGTGTAGACATAAAATGTATTTCCCCATAGGAATCAATGGGGCTGCGTTAAGAGCTGAACGCTGCTTTTTTGCAGGTGTTAGGTTTTTTTCAGCCGGCTCTGCCCCATTGATTCCTATGGGGAAATCGTGCACAAGCACGTTTTGCCAGCTCACCGTTACCGTAAGCAGCGCTGGTATTGAGGTGAGATGTGGAGCAAAAGTTTGCTCTCCACTCGCTTTTCTGCGGCTAACGCCGGGTTTATAAAAACCCATAATACCAGTTTTGTCTGCAAGTGAGCGGTGAGACAAAACTGCTCGTTAGCACCGAACATTCTTACCGACAAAAATCGTAATCTAGCCGTATGTATTTATGTTGTGTTTAGTGCAACTTTTTTAATGCACTATCTTTTACGTGAGGGTTTCAGTTGCGCTAACCTAACAAACATACATTGCGATTTGTGTTTACTTCTAACTTGTAATACACACACTATTTCTGATTATTGCAGAAATTCGATATCACTCGCACGCAAAAGTTAGCGCGCCACTTCCAAAGGGTACGTACACTTATCAAAGGGTATCTCTCTTTGGAATTTTGAAATGTTGGGAGGTATAAATACTGAATCAATCAGTCATCATATTTTCTTTTACTTTGGCAACATATCTTTTGTTTTAGTGCACAATGTATGAAAATCTCCTGTTCTTATAGTTTTTTTCTTCTTATGTTTAAACAGAGATACTTGTTATATTTTATACATAATTTAAGTTGATTTTCTAATCCAGATGTTTAATGGGTTTGAATGGCTATGGAAAAGAAGCAAAAAAAAAAAAAAAAAAAAAAATATCACACAGCCCATTTTTTTTAGATTGGATTGGTGCCAATAATATCCTTTAGGGACCCCAAATAAAAAATATATGATTGTAAATAAATCCTTTAGCATAATAATACTGTTCAAAACTTGAAAGCTTTTGAAGTTTTATAGAAATTATTTACAGAATTTTCCAAACTAATGTGACACTGTATCAATGTGTAGAAAAAAGTGACAAAATGCAAAGCAACATATTAATCAAACTTCTGCAGGGTAGATATATTTATTTTAATGAACTCAGAGAACCGGAAAGTCACAAAAAAAATGACAGCTTTGTAGAATCATCATGATATATTTGTAAACAAAACGAAATATGCAAAATCTTTGCCAGATTTTACTCCACACTCAGCAACCTTAAAGGTCCTCAGGAAGACGCCCAGCACTCCTTTAAAAAAGAAATAAACTTTTAAACCTAATCATCTTTCATTGAGGAACAAAGGTCTTCCGAAAAGGGGCCAATAAATGAAAACTGGAACTTCATATAATAACTGAAAAAGAAAATTTGGTATTGTGTGTGTTTTCAGAGAAGTACTTTACATTTTTTTAAATGAAGATGTGTGTTGAAAGAATAGCTGGCAATTAAAATATCTTTTTTACCCTTAATCCCCAGAAGACTTTGTTTCTAGAATGTCAGACTATACCTAAGTAAGTCTCAGATATAAAACTTGTATTCTAGCTTCATAAAATAAGATTATTGGCAGAAATAAGGGTTTATTATTAGACTGTGTTCCTACAAACATACATTTGGGGCGCGATCCGATATCGATCGCAGTTTGCGGCGCAAGCGAGGGAACCGGCGTCGCCCGCAGTTTCAGCTCGCAACTCGAGCCATCCCATATAGGTCGCCGTCAGATGCTAACGTGCCGTAAGTCTCACAAACCAGCGATGTCCAGAAATCTGCGTAAGTACAAATTTCTGGCGTCGCCAGTGACTTGCGCCACGTTAGAAACTGCCGGCGCCTATAAAACCTGACTAAAGTTTAAAACACCCGCACTGTCTAACACGCCTCCCTAACATAGCCCGCACTGTCTAACACGCCTCCCTAACATAGCCCGCACTGTCTAACCCTCTATCCGCTATCCCCCCTCACTAGCCTAACAATAAAAATGCTATTAACCCCTAAACCGCCGCTCCTTTACCCCGCCGCCAGCTATATTATATCTATAACCCCCTAAAGTGAGCCCCTAACACCGCCGCCATCTATATTAAAATTATTAACCCCTAATGTAAGCCCCTTACACCGCCGCCATCTCTATTAAAATGATTAACCCCTAATTTAATCTACCTACCCCGCCGCCAGCTATATTATCTATATTAACCCTAAGTATATTATAGTTAATATAGGTATTACATTATATATATTAACTATATTGTTACGGTTACCCTTAGTCTCGCTGAGAGATGGACCGCTTAGTAGCCTGGATCCCTATTGCTAAAGAGGGGAGAAGCTGCTTTCCATAGTATTCTATATGAGTCTCGCAAATATAGAATAATCTCCCTTAGCTGCAGTACAGCTAGGATACCCTTCTGCCCACAAAAACGAGTCAACGCTGCGATTGAGGGTCAAACAAGAACTCAGGACTGGGATGCCCAGCCTGCTTTTTATTAAGGTTACATGCACACAGGGCACTCCCAGGGGGAGAGGGGGGGAAGCACAAAATCCCCCATCACACATTTAGATAGAGAGCACTGTCCTTTGACAGGCCACAATAGGATTACAGTACTTAAGATAACAAGTTTACAAGTTCATCTTATCAATTAGCAGTCTGGCTCCAGAGGTGATTAGACAATAGTTTCTAAAAGCTGAAAAAAAAGAGTTAACTCTTTATGAAATGATACTTGTTACGGTTTTCTTGGAGCCCTTCTTAGGCGCTGGCTTGCTGGTTCAGGCATTGCTGCTGGGAAATAAGCTCTTCACAACAAAATAACTAATGCTTCTGTAACAGTGCTCCCTTTCTGTGGAACACTCTGGCAGACACGGTCTGACCCCTTTTCGGGGCAGACTAAGGCTGTCCAGACCGCTGGTTATGCGGGGCTGAGGTCGGTTTGTCTGGACAACCCGTCGGCGTTGCCATTCTGTTTCCCAGGTCTGTAAGTAATGGTGAAATTGAAGGGTTGCAACGATAAGCTCCAACGTAATAGCCTGCCGTTATCTCCAGAGACCCGGTTCAGCCACACCAACGGGTTATGGTCGGTGACCAGAGTGAACTCCTGACCATATAAATAGGGAGTCAATTTCTTTAATGCCCACACCAAAGCCAAACACTCCTTTTCGACCGCTGCATAGCTGACTTCGCGGGGCAGGAGCTTCCGGCTGATGTAGGCAACTGGATGCTCCCCTCCATCTTCGCCTACTTGGCTGAGGACGGCTCCCAGCCCGAACATGGAAGCATCTGTATGGACGATAAAACGTTTGTTAAGGGCTGGGGCCGCCAAGACAGGAGCGTTAATTAGAGCATTTTTGAGAGCCTGGAAAGCCGTTTCACAGTGGGGAGACCACAGGACCTGTCGAGGTAAGTTCTTCTTGGTCAAGTCAGTCAGGGGTTTGGCAAGTGTGCTGTAGTCTGGTACGAACCGTCTATAGTACCCTGCCGTGCCCAGGAAGGCTAGGACCTGAGTCTTAGTGATGGGGGTGGGCCAATTGGCGACAGCTTCTATTTTGGCCGGCTCTGGTCGCTGCTTTCCACACCCCACCCGGTGACCCAGGTACTGTACCTCGGCCATCCCAAAGTGGCATTTTTCTGGCTTCAGAGTCAGGCCAGCAGCCCGGATCTGATCCAGAACCATTCCCACATGAGCTAAGTGGTCCTCCCAGGACTCACTGTGGATCGCTATGTCGTCCAGGTAGGCGCAAGCAAAACTCTGGAAGCCATCCAGGAGCCTATCCACCAAGCGCTGGAATGTAGCTGGGGCATTCTTCATCCCAAACGGCATTACCCTAAACTGATATAAGCCGAATGGAGTGACAAATGCCGACTTGGGGATAGCCTCCGGGGCCAGGGGAATCTGCCAGTAACCTTTGCAGAGGTCAATAGTGGTCAGGTAATTTCCCCTGGCTATACGATCGAGTAGCTCGTCTACCCTGGGCATAGGGTAAGCGTCCGTCACGGTCTTTTCATTGAGCCTCCGATAGTCTACGCAGAACCGGGTGGTCCCATCTTTCTTGGGCACCAAGACAACTGGGGAGGCCCAGGGACTATCGGAGGGCTCAATTACCCTGAGCTGGAGCATCTCATCGATCTCCTTCTTCATTCCTGTCCTAACTGCTTCGGGGATTCGGTACGGAGCCTGGCGCAAGGGAGCTTGTCCCGGAGTATCTACCTGGTGGGTGGTTAAAGTAGTGTACCCTGGCTTCGGGGAGAAGGTGAGGTGTTTGGACTGGAGGAGTTGGTTGAGCTGCTCCCTTTCAGTGGGGCTAAGTCGGTCCCCTATCTGAACCTGCGCCACTATACCTGTGGGGAGGCTCTTTTCTAATAGGTCTGGAATGGGTAAACTGTCGGGGTCTTCCTGAGGGGAACAACATACGGCCGTCACGTTCTCTGGTCGCTCAAAATATTCCTTGAGCATGTTTACATGGAATGTCTTTCTAAGATTGTTGTCGTGGCAGCTAGCTATCACATAAGTGGTGTCTCCCCTTTTCTCTACGATCTGGTAGGGACCCTGCCAGGACGCCTGCAATTTGTCTGTCTTCACCGGCTTAAGTACTAACACCTTTTGTCCTATGGTGAAGATTCTCTTTCGGGCCCCCCGATCGTACCATACTTTCTGTCTTCTCTGGGCCAACTGGAGATTAGCCCGCACGGATTTGGCTAATTGCTCCATTCGGTCCCTGAGTTCCAGCACGTATGGCACAATTGGGACACCGTCAGCCTCCATCTCTCCCTCCCAGTGCTCCCGGATCAGGTTTAGGGGTCCCCGTACCTTTCTTCCGTAGAGCAACTCGAAGGGAGAGAACCCTGTCGTTTCCTGGGGCACCTCCCGATAAGCAAATAGGAGGTGCGGCAGGAAGCGTTCCCAGTCTCGGTATTCCTGAGTGAACGTCTTGAGCATTTGCTTGAGGGTCCCATTGAACCTCTCACACAGCCCGTTCGTCTGGGGGTGGTATGGGGAGCTCAGGAGGGACTTAATTTTGCAAACCTGCCAGAGTTGTTGGGTCAATTCAGCCGTAAATTGGGTGCCTCGGTCGGATAGGATTTCTTTTGGAAATCCTACCCGGGAGAACACCTGTACTAGTGCATTCGCTACCGTATCCGCTTGTATGTTGGATAGGGCGACAGCCTCTGGGTACCTGGTAGCGTAGTCCACTACGGTAAGAATGTATCGCTTACCGGAGGGACTAGGGGTAGCCAGTGGTCCCACTAGGTCAATAGCAACCCGGCTGAAGGGTTCCTCTACAATGGGCATATTTACTAGCTGGGCTTTAGGGTGATCGCCTCGCCTTCCTACTCGTTGACACACATCGCAGGTGTTACAGTAAGTTCTAACGTCAGCGTGCACCCCTGGCCAAAAGAACGTGTGAGTAATGCGGTGTAGGGTACGGGTAACGGCTAGGTGGCCTGCTAAGGGGATGTCGTGGCCTATTTTGAGGATTTCTTGACGGTATTTGTGGGGCACTACCAGCTGTCGCCTACGCTGTCCCCTTTTCTCTGTCCAGCGGTATAGTTTCCCTTTTTCCCATAAGAATGTTTCGTTATCTGCCCCGCCCCCTCCGGTCTCTGCTCGTTCCCGGTACTTTTGTAAGGTCGGGTCAGTCTTAGACTCTGCCTCGAAAGCATCTGGGGTGTCCCAGGGTATGGGGCCTAACCTGTCAGGCAAGGTCGGGGTAGGTCTTACCTGTGTCTCCCGCACTGGTGAGAGCTCTCGCTCCGTCCGGGCTTGGGCCCGTGTAGTCACTGGGTCCGCCTCGTTGTTGCATACTGGAGCATAGGCAGAAGTCATGGGGCCCAAATCGTTGCCCAGTAGTACTTCGGCAGGTAAATTATCCATTAGGCCCACGTTCACAGCCCCCTTTCCCGCTCCCCAATCAAGATGCACTTTAGCTGTTGGAATTTTGTACACATCCCCCCCCGCCACTCTAACGGCCACAGTCTGTCCGGATCGCTTGTGCTCTGGCACCAAATGACTCTGTACCAGCGTGATAGTAGCCCCTGTGTCTCGCAATCCCTCGGTAGATCGCCCCTCGAGCCATACCCTCTGCCGATGGTGCTGGCGGTAATCTGAGGCAGCATATACAGGGTCTGCCTCGTGAAGCGGCCCCACATATCCCTCCATAGGGGCCTCTTGGTTAACACAGAGGGCCCGGGCCGGACGATAGGACCCAGAGGGGTAATTGTAATTCCTGGGTGTCTGGTGCGTATTAAGGGGGCAGCTAGCCATGAAATGCCCTGGTTGCTTGCATCGGTGGCAAGTCAGTCTGGGACGCTCAGAGCTGTTATTGGGTGGTCCTGAGTGTCGGACGGGCCCTGTGGGCACCGGGGCTCGGAATTCAGCACGAGGGGGTGCACGGTAAACCTCTCTGGGTTCGACCCGTGCTGGAGCTCGGTAGTTCATGGGTTCGTGAAGACGGGAGTCATAATGTTCATCGGCCAATTTGGCTGCTTCTTCTAAGGTAGAAGGCCGCCTGTCTCGCAGCCATTCCTTCCCTTGCTGTTCCATGCCATTATAAAAATGTTCTAAGAGAAACAATTGTAAAATTTCCTCCCCAGTCACCGCTTTACTTCCGCTCAGCCAGTGATTTGCCGCTCTCCGCATTCGGTGCGCCCATTCCATATGGGTATCGTTAGGCTTCTTTTCCGTGCCCCGAAACTGTCGGCGATACGTGTCCGGAGTTACAGCGTACCGTCGCAACAGTGTCTCCTTAACTAGCTCATACTGTGTCACTTCCTCAGCACCCAGAGTACGAAAGGCTTCCAGGGCTCGCCCGGATAGTTTCCCAGACAATATCGTGGGCCACTCTCTGTTGGGAATCTGGTGCAGGGCACATTGCCTTTCGAAGTCCGCCAAATATTCATCAATCCCTGTCTCGCTCTCTAGGAAGGGTCGAAATGCCGCATAGGGTATCTTGGGCCTCCCAGCATTTTCGACAGGGATGATTACCTGCGGGGCTTCAGCATTGCGGTGTGCGTTCGCTAGGTTGAGTTCGTGGGCTCGAGTCTCTCGTATATCCTCGTCCGCCTCCGCCATCAACTGCTGTACCAATTCCATGGAGGGGTTCGGCCCGTATAATGAGAGCCTTTCCCGAACAATCCTGTTTTTTTCGTCACTAATCGTGGTCGGTGTTTCCGCCATTGTGAAGCTCTGATCCAGTTCGGTCAATTCTGCGATCAGCTCTCTCCTCGGCCGGTTGCTGGCGTACCCCCCTCTGCTTTCAAGTAAATCTTTTAGGGTTGTACGCTTCAATTTTTCGTAAGCGCTCTCCATCCGTTCTGTACCTCTCCTAGGAAATCCAGGAAAATCCCGCCGCTGCCGCCAAATGTTACGGTTACCCTTAGTCTCGCTGAGAGATGGACCGCTTAGTAGCCTGGATCCCTATTGCTAAAGAGGGGAGAAGCTGCTTTCCATAGTATTCTATATGAGTCTCGCAAATATAGAATAATCTCCCTTAGCTGCAGTACAGCTAGGATACCCTTCTGCCCACAAAAACGAGTCAACGCTGCGATTGAGGGTCAAACAAGAACTCAGGACTGGGATGCCCAGCCTGCTTTTTATTAAGGTTACATGCACACAGGGCACTCCCAGGGGGAGAGGGGGGGAAGCACAAAATCCCCCATCACACATTTAGATAGAGAGCACTGTCCTTTGACAGGCCACAATAGGATTACAGTACTTAAGATAACAAGTTTACAAGTTCATCTTATCAATTAGCAGTCTGGCTCCAGAGGTGATTAGACAATAGTTTCTAAAAGCTGAAAAAAAAGAGTTAACTCTTTATGAAATGATACTTGTTACGGTTTTCTTGGAGCCCTTCTTAGGCGCTGGCTTGCTGGTTCAGGCATTGCTGCTGGGAAATAAGCTCTTCACAACAAAATAACTAATGCTTCTGTAACATATATTAACCCTAATTATATTAGGGTTAATATAGTTAATATAGTTACTATAGTATTTATATTAACTATATTAACTCTATCTAACCCTAACTAAATTTATATTAAATTAATCTAATTCATTTATAAACTAAAATATTCCTATTTAAATCTAAATATTTACCTATAAAATAAACCCTAAGATAGCTACAATATAATTAATAATTACATTGTAGCTATGTTAGGGTTAATATTTATTTTACAGGTAAATTGTTAATTATTTTAACTAGGTATAATAGATATTAAATAGTTATTAACTATTTAATATCTACCTAGTTAAAATAATTACCCAATTACCTGTAAAATAAATCCTAACCTAAGTTACAAATACACCTACACTATCAATAAATTTAATAAACTACTAACATCTATCTAAAAATACAATTAAATTAACTAAACTAAATTACAAAAAAAAACAAACACTAAATTACAAAAAATAAAAAAAAGATTACAAGATATTTAAGATAATTACACCTATTCTAAGCCCCCTAATAAAATAATAAACCCCCAAAATAAAAAAAATTCCCTGCCCTATTCTAAATTCAACAAATTTCAAAGCTCTTTACCTTACCAGCCCTTAAAAGGGCCTTTTGTGGGGCATGCCCCAAAGAATTCAGCTCTTTTGCATACAACAAATACAATACCCCCCCCCATTACAACCCACCACCCACATACCCCTATTCTAAACCCACCCAAACCCCCCTTAAAAAAGCCTAACACTACCCCCCTGAAGATCTCCCTACCTTGTCTTCACCACACCGGGCCGAACTCCTGATCCGATCCGGGCGATGTCTTCCTCCAAGCGGCAAAGAAGAATTCTTCCTCCGGCGATGTCTTCCTCCAAGCGGCAAAGAAGAATTCTTCCTCCGGCGACGTCTTCCTCCAAGCGGCAACAAAGTCTTCATTCTTCCGGCGGCATCTTCAATCTTCTTTCTTCGCTCCGCCGCCGCGGAGCATCCATCCCGGCCGACTGCTGAACTTGGAATGAGGTACCTTTAAATGACGTCATCCAAGATGGCGTCCGCCGAATTCCGATTGGCTGATAGGATTCTATCAGCCAATCGGAATTAAGTTAAAAAAATCTGATTGGCTGATTGAATCAGCCAATCAGATTCAAGTTCAATCCGATTGGCTGATCCAATCAGCCAATCAGATTGAGCTGGCATTCTATTGGCTGTTCCGATCAGCCAATAGAATGCGAGCTCAATCTGATTGGCTGATTGGATCAGCCAATCGGATTGAACTTGAATCTGATTGGCTGATTCAATCAGCCAATCAGATTTTTTTAACTTAATTCCGATTGGCTGATAGAATCCTATCAGCCAATCGGAATTCGGCGGACGCCATCTTGGATGACGTCATTTAAAGGTACCTCATTCCAAGTTCAGCAGTCGGCCGGGATGGATGCTCCGCGGCGGCGGAGCGAAGAAAGAAGATTGAAGATGCCGCCGGAAGAATGAAGACTTTGCTGCCGCTTGGAGGAAGACGTCGCCGGAGGAAGAATTCTTCTTTGCCGCTTGGAGGAAGACATCGCCGGAGGAAGAATTCTTCTTTGCCGCTTGGAGGAAGACATCGCCCGGATCGGATCAGGAGTTCGGCCCGGTGTGGTGAAGACAAGGTAGGGAGATCTTCAGGGGGGTAGTGTTAGGCTTTTTTAAGGGGGGTTTGGGTGGGTTTAGAATAGGGGTATGTGGGTGGTGGGTTGTAATGGGGGGGGGGGTATTGTATTTGTTGTATGCAAAAGAGCTGAATTCTTTGGGGCATGCCCCACAAAAGGCCCTTTTAAGGGCTGGTAAGGTAAAGAGCTTTGAAATTTGTTGAATTTAGAATAGGGCAGGGAATTTTTTTTTATTTTGGGGGTTTATTATTTTATTAGGGGGCTTAGAATAGGTGTAATTAGCTTAAATATCTTGTAATCTTTTTTTTATTTTTTGTAATTTAGTGTTTGTTTTTTTTTGTAATTTAGTTTAGTTAATTTAATTGTATTTTTAGATAGATGTTAGTAGTTTATTAAATTTATTGATAGTGTAGGTGTATTTGTAACTTAGGTTAGGATTTATTTTACAGGTAATTGGGTAATTATTTTAACTAGGTAGATATTAAATAGTTAATAACTATTTAATATCTATTATACCTAGTTAAAATAATTAACAATTTACCTGTAAAATAAATATTAACCCTAACATAGCTACAATATAATTATTAATTATATTGTAGCTATCTTAGGGTTTATTTTATAGGTAAGTATTTAGATTTAAATAGGAATATTTTAGTTTATAAATGAATTAGATTAATTTAATATAAATTTAGTTAGGGTTAGATAGAGTTAATATAGTTAATATAAATACTATAGTAACTATATTAACTATATTAACCCTAATATAATTAGGGTTAATATAGTTAATATATATAATGTAATACCTATATTAACTATAATATACTTAGGGTTAATAAAGATAACATAGCTGGCGGCGGGGTAGGTAGATTAAATTAGGGGTTAATCATTTTAATAGAGATGGCGGCGGTGTAAGGGGCTTACATTAGGGGTTAATAATTTTTATATAGGTGGCGGCGGTGTAAGGGGTCAGATTAGGGGATAGATAAGGTAGATGGCGGCGGTTTTAGAGGCTCACAGTAGGGGGTTAGTTTATGTAGATGGCGGCGGGGTCCGGGAGCGGCGGTTTAGGGGGTAATAACTTTATTAGGGATTTCGGGGGGGGGATCGCGGTTGACAGGGAGATAGACATTGCGCATGCGTTAGGTGTTAGGTTTATTTTAGCAGATCGCGGTTGACAGGGAGATAGACATTGCGCATGCGTTAGGTGTTAGGTTTATTTTCTAGTTAGTTTAGGGAGTTACGGGGCTCCAATAGTCAGCGTAAGGCTTCTTACGGCTGCTTTTTGTGGCGAGGTGAAAATGGAGTAAGTTTTCTCCATTTTCGCCACGTAAGTCCTTACGCTGCATATTGGATACCAAACTGCGCGGGTTTGGTATACCTGCCTATGGCCCAAAAAACTGCGGGCGACGGCAGAAATATACGGGCGTAACTTCTAGGTTACACCGTATATGTGATACCAAATCCGCGCAAATATTGGCGTCGCCGGCTTTTGCGGGCGACGCTTTATATCGGATCGACCCCTTGAAGTGAACATTTTTTTCCAACCATATCACAATTGTGAAGTAATATATCTATGCAAATCATACATATTTGATGTTGGGACAACACATTTCGATCACCATTCTGTTTTGCTTGAATTGTCACGTAAAACCATCAATGCTAACGAAATAGGAAAAGTGTTTATGCAGTCGTATGATATAATATGGTAATATGATTTGATGTTGCAAAGAAAAGCTTTTAATCTATCTATCTATCTATCTATCTATCTATCTATCTAGCTATCTGTCTATTGATCTATCTATCTATCATCTATATCATGTTATTAATGTGAAAGTTCTAGTTCACTCAGGGCTGTGCACCACCTACTCTCAGCACTATTCTTAAGGCATATTCCTGTGTTATGTATATCTTCATGTGCAGCCACTTCTGCTTATATGTAATTTCACAACAAACCAATATCCCATAGAGCCTCTCTGTTTATTTGGCTTTGTAATATTTGCTATGTATTGCTTCTTATGGATTTGTGCTAATGATATTTTAGAGCAACTTGTTGGAATATTTGTATTGTTGTTCAAATTATGGCATTATGATGATTGTATGACTTACATGTCATATATATTTTTTCCTTGATGTATATTTGTTTTCTTTCCTGCTGCTCTGTATCTGCTGCCCCTCTCTGTGAGTCCCTTTACTGGCTCCCCATTCACCTACAAAGTCCTTACTAACACCACTCGCCACTACCTATCCTCACTAATAAACAAATATACTCCTAAGGTCCATCAATGACATGCTCCTTGCATCTTCTACCATCACCTCCTCCCATGCTGGACTGCAGGAATTCTCGTGTGCGGCACTAACCCACTGGAACACAATTCCTTGCACTGTCCGACTTTCACCTGATTTGTCCTCCTTTAAATGCTCCCTAAAGACATTTTTATTACAAGTGGCGCGCTATTTATCGATTTCGCTTGCACGCAAACACCGCCAGTAAACTTTTAACGTGTGTGGGTTAGGGAACGTATTAAAAGTTGGAAGTAAATTGTTTGCACGTGAGTGAACTTCTCCACATAGACTTTAACGGAGTGTGCAAATTGGAAGAAAACCTAACTTATTGCTCTTGCGCTAACCCGAAACCCATTAGAGCAACTGCACGACCGTGAAGGTAGCTATGACAATTTTACATTCCAATGTTCTTCACATAGGATAAAATGTTCTATTTATTTTTAAATATATACAGTACATACACAATAAAACACACTAAAAAATATTAACTGCTTAATGACCAGCAACGTACCCTGTACGTCTATGTTCAAATTCAAATCAGCCAATAGAAAAAGTTCATACTATTGGCTGATTTGAATTTGAACATGCAAATCATCCAATAGGAATGCAAAGGTACCCCTATATAAAACGGGTACCTTGCATTAAAAATTCAGTGTGCGGCTGGTGACTGCTTGAAGAGGACCTCCGTGTTGACCCTCTGAAGATGAAGATCACGGCCTCCACCAGGATGAAGAAGTACCTCCACCGGGATGAAGAGGTAGCGCTGCCATCATCATTACGGATTACCATTTTGGGGTTTAGTGCTAGGTTTCTTTTTTTTGGGGTGTTTTTTTTTAAGATTTTTTATTTTCTATGGGCAGCAAAATAACCAAATGCCCTTTCTTAGTACACTTTTTAGAGTAGTTTTTTGGGGGGTTTATGTTAGAATTTTTTTTTTTAAAAAAGCTTGATCACTTTAGGGCAATGCCTTACAAAAGGCCCTTTTAAAGGCTATATGTAGTTTAGTTTTAGAAAAGTTTAAATTTTTCTTATTTGGGTGTTTTTTTTTATTTTGGGGTAATGGTATTTTTTTATTTAATAGTAATGTTAGGTTTTTTAATTTAATAGTAATGGTAGTTTTTTTTTTTAAGGTAAGATTTGATTTTTTTATTACTTTCAAATGTAAGTTTTAATTTTTTTAAAGGTAGTTAGTTTTTTTTTGTAAAGGTTAGTCTATTTTGGATTAACTTAGGGATGTTAGGTTAAGGGGTTTAGATGTTAGTGGTTTACTTTGCGTTGGGGCTGGTAGTTTAGGGGTTAATAGTGTAGTGGTTTACTTTGTGTTGGGGCTGGCGGCTTAGGGGTTAATAGTGTAGTGGTTTACTTTGTGTTGGGGCTGGCGGCTTAGGGGTTAATAGTGTAGTGGTTTACTTTGTGTTGGAGGCTGGCGGTTTAGGGATTAATAGTGTAGTGGTTTACTTTGTGTTGGAGTGCTGGAGGTGTAGGGGTTAATAGTGAAGTGGTGACTTTGTGTTGGGGGCTGGCGGTTTAGGGGTTAATAGTATAGTGGTTTACTTTGTGTTGGGGCTGGCAGTTTAGGGGTTAATAGTGTAGTGGTTTACTTTGTGTTGGAGTGCTGGTGGTATAGGGGTTAATAGTGAAGTGGTTTACTTTGCGTTGGGAGGGTGGCAATTTAGGGATTAATAGTGTAGTGGGGACTTTGCGGTGTGCTATGTGGCCGTCTGTTTGGAGCGCGAGTAGGGCGTTAGTTTTTTCTCCATTCACTTCCATAGGGGAATAGGTTATTTTGCGCTTAATAGTGTAAGTTCGGCTTTTTGCGCTCGTTGGATTAGTGCTGGAATGATAACTTATTACTTTTAGCTCATAATATCAGCGCTACCCGTCAAGTACAAATGGTTTACTTCTAGCGCAGTTACCACTCTAGCGAAAGCGGCAATTAGCTTTCCCCTTGTAATCTAGCCCTAAATTAGGCATGCTACCCACATTTTTGCAACAGTTGCACGAGTAAAAAAGATCCCTATAACATAAGGCTATCAGTGACTATTAGCTAGTCTATGGGATGGCAAACTGCTAACCTCTCATGTCTGAATGTAAGAAAAAAAAGTGTGGGTGTTCCGTGCAAGACATTTTCAAATAAAAAAACTACTAAATGATAACCAAATAGCAATTCCTAGAAAAAAACAAAATGTCTGAGGTGTGTCTAGTCAAAGGTAGTCCTGCCCGCAAAGTTGGAGCAATTTAATAATTTAACACCAATCATAAACAACCATATAATTTGACTCCTCCTTCTCATTATTTAGACATCCAATCAGAATATCATGTCTACAGAGAAACTGCACTAAGCCCACCGCAGACTAAGTTCCTCCCCAGATGCTCCATCATTGCAGAGTAACCCGCTCCAATAGTGGGAGCCAGACTTGTAATAGGCAGGGCAGAGATGTTAACCAATCACACCACAGTACTCCTCTTCTCACCCCACTAACACAGGCCATCTGCCATGCTCCTCAGCCAATACTGTGACGTTCGTATTCATCACAGCTGGTCACATTGTCTGAATTTATTGCAAAAAGTAAAATTAATATATTTGGTATGATTACTAAATACTATGGATACAATATATATACACAATTAGACCCTGTTTACAGTATAACAGTCATGCATATAAACCCATATTTGGCTTAAGAGTGCTACTAAGTGCATCCATAGTATCCCTCACAAAAGAGGGTAATGTGCTCACAATGTGCCTCAACCTAGCATCACAATATTTACATGCCTGATATCAAGATATTTACTTGCCTGTTCACACAAATTAACCATCCCTAATACTATGCTTAGTAGGATAGAAGGTATCTATCTAGGACAAGAAACTTTGTTGGTGACATGTGACACTGATTTCTTAAACATTTCAATCAATCATAAAATGTGGTGTCATGCTATGGAATACTTTCTGAGTATGGAACCAGCATCAATTTGTACTAAAACTATTGAGATTTGTCCTAGAGCATAATTAATTTGTTTTCAACGATAAGTTCTACTTACTGATTTGTGGAACAACAATGGGGACAGCATGTGCCCCAACATCTGACAATATATACCTCGGTTGATAGGAACGCAAAAAGTTCTTTCTGAACAGTATAAAAAAATATAATGTCCTCCTATTTTGAAATGGGGGAGGGATACTCTCAAAGAGTTCATTACACTTCTAAACATGAATGAGATCAATTTAATAATGACACCAATCTGCAATGTGTTAAAGGGATAGTCTAGTCAAAATTAATCTTTCATGATTTAGATAGATCATGCAATTTTAAGCAACTTTCTAATTTACTACTTTGATCAATTTTTCTTCATTCTCTTGGTATCTTTATTTAAAAAAGCAAGAATGTAAGCTTAGGATCCGGCCTATTTTTGGTTCAGCACCTGGGTAGCACTTGCTAATTGGTGTCTAAATGTAGCAACCAATCAGCAAGCACTACCCAGGTGATGAACCAAAATATGGTCCGGCTCCTAAGCTTACATTCTTTCTTTTCAAATAAAGATAGCAAGAAATCAAAGAAAAATGTATCAAAGTAGTAAATTACAAAGTTGCTTAAAATTGCATGCTCTATCCCAATCATGAAAGTTTTTTTTCTTATAACTAGTCTTTGTTAGGAAAGAAATTTGGTATTATGCATTCAATTACTTTTTTACTTAGCCTGTACTTACTTTTCTTGAGTGCTACAGAACTATGCCTAAACCTTGACTATTATCTTGTGTGATGCCTGTGTTGTTATTTGGACTGATCTGTTGCTGTCCCATCTAGTCTGACCAAGTCTCCTCAGGGAAGCCATGTTCTGAATTTATAAGTTTTTTTCACATATGAGAATCTGGAATTGTTTTAACCAGGTATGGGCTTGCTTCCATTGAGACTTAATTAGGTTAGCGTGAGCTCGCAAATCGAGAATTATGCTGTCGGAAGCAATTTCGTTCATCGACTGCTTCCAATGGCGTGTTATATCTCAATTTCACAGCCATTAGGAAGTATTAAAGGCCGTTAATTGATAACTTATACCAGGTTTCCAATGAAAGCGCAAACCGTTAATACACTCTGGAAGGCTGTCATTGACAAAAATTACCCCCAGCTCAACTAGGTGTAAAAGAGGAAAGAGGAGCTTTTTCAGGCCTGGTTCCCAATAAAATTTTAAATCTTGCAAACAATGCAAGTGTTTCAATGTAGAAAAAAAAATGAAATTTGTAATGTTTATTATTGTCATATGTATAGGAATAGTTGCACGTATGTTCTTATGGAAATATCATTATGTATTTACATATAAAAATATATGCAAGCACATATCAACAAAATTCAAACTAGACCGAAGCCTAGGGCAGCAATACATAGTACATATATTCATAAAGGTAAAATATAATAAAAAATAGTATTTTTTATAGTTAAAAAATATGTATTATAATTATGTGCATCTTTATTTTTGGTTCTCTTTAGAGGTGATCACAGGTAAGGAGTGTAGACGTTAAACGTAAATTTTATAGTGTAAGGACGGGTTACCATAGCAACTATTGATTTTCAAGAAATCCAACGTCGCATGGAAGCGTTAACACAACGTTAACTTACACCTACACAAAAAGAGCGACTGCACGCAATGCGCAAAATATTTAAATATAAACCTGGTTCTAAAATGAAGCCGTAAACTGCTTTTAGCTGCCGGCATCTTCGATAGCTTATGGCTTCATTTTTAACGACTCAATGGAAGCGAGCCCTATATCGGTTAATTATTTAGAGTTTGTAATTCCAAAGTGATTAAAAAATCATTAGGATCATTAAGACTACTCTAACTTCTAATTACAGGTTATAACAGGTTTTATTTTCTAGACGATATGCTAAACGTGATCATGTAGTTTAGTATTTAGTATTACAAGTTTCATTATCTAATGTAAACATGACTAAAATTTCACATGTGCGGTTATGTCCACACCAGGGAAACATTGCAGCAAGACTGAATCTTATCATTTTGAAACTTGAAAAACTGCCTCTTTGTTTTTAATTTATTTTCCAGTTTTATTACCGACCATATCAAATCTTCCTGTGAGTTATAGTAGTAAATGAATTGCAATTGCACAGTCAGTTTTAATTATATCTTGGCAATGTTAAATGTAGGCACAGTTCCAAGCTCATCACACATTTAATGGAATGCTTATAAAACATATCAACCATAAATGATTTGAATAGATTTGTATTTGTTTGGTTGTTATAAGTGGCAATAAGCTATGAAATCCTGAAATGTACATTCTATAACATCTGTTTTCGCTATCAAGATTTAACTGGGATAAAAAGACAAACGTTGCATGTACTGAATTTATTTGTTTAGCTATAATTACAACCATTTTTAAAATGACTGTAATCTATGGGTGACATTCACTTCTACTTAAAGTAACAGAGCTTTTATGGGATTGTAGCTTTCTTGGAAATTGTGAAACATCTCTTTAATTTTTAAATCACAAGAGAAAATATTTGTGTTTTTAAATTAACAAGAAAAATCCTCTTTCTGTAGCTCAAGACATGAAGATGAAGTGATTAAAGGGACACACAAGTCAAAATAAACTTTTATGATTCAAATAGAACATGCTGTTTTAAGACACTTTCCAATTTACTTCCATTATCAAATTTTGCACGGTCTATTTATATTCACACTTTCTGAGGAACCAGATCCTACTAAGCTTAGGGTATACGTATACTAGTCTTTGATTGGCTGATGTCTGTCATATGATACAGGGGGCCAGCAAAATGGGAGAATATTAAAATTAATTTGTCAAAAAAAATCTACTGTTGATTTGAAATTCAGAGTAGGTGTAATTGCTTTGTCTTTTTATTATGCACTTGTTAATTATGCAATGCTACTGCATGCAGTGTGCGATCCTTTAACCCCTTAATGACCAAGGATGTGCCAGGCACATCCTCCATTGGATGTCACTTAATGACCAAGGACGTGTCTGGCACATCCTTTGGTGTTTAAAGCCCTGGCATTGCAGTGGTGCCTCCATATTGAGGCATCACTGCAATACCTTTTTTGGCACACTGATGCAGAGAGAGCCACTCTGTGGCCTTCTCTGCATCGGCCAGAGCAGCTGCAGGGAGGCGGGTGGGCGGCCCATCGCTGGCAATCTTCCGGTCAGCAGTCGGAAACAATTGTCAGGTGCACGCAGGAACGTGCGCGGGGGTGGGAGGCGTGCGCGCGACCGCGATTTGATACTTGAAAATTTTGAAGTGGTGGGAGAGGGTGGTGGGTGGCGGTTGTGGGTGGGAGAGGAGGGGGGAAATAATTTTTAAAATAGGTCTGGGAGGAGGAGGAGGTAAGGTATGGAGGGGGGCAGCTACACTACAGAAAAAAAGTGGTTTATTTTAAAAAAAAACACACATTTAAATGCAAAGTGGGTACTGGCAGACAGCTGCCAGTACCCAAAATGGTAGAAAATAGTGGGGGGAGGGTTAGAGAGCTCTTTGGGGGGGGGGATCAATGAGGTTGGGGGCTAAGGGGGGATCCTACACAGCAGAATATATATTTAAAAAAAAATGAAAAAAAGCCTTTTATTTTAGTACTGGCAGACTTTCTGCCAGTACTTAAGATGGCGGGGACAATTGTGGTGTGGGGGAGGGATGAGAGCTGCTTGGGAGGGATCAGGGAGTGGGATGTGTCAGGTGGGAGGCTGATCTCTACACTAAAGCAAAAATTAACCATTCAAGCTCCCTACAAGCTAACTAATTAACCCCATCACTGCTGGGCATAATACAAGTGTGGTGCACAGGGGAATTTAGCGGCCTTCTAATTATCAAAAAGCAATGCCAAAGCCATATATGTCTGCTATTTCTGAACAAAGGGGATCCCAGAGAAGCATTTGCAACCATTTGTGCCATAATTGCACAAGCTGTTTGTAATACTTTGGGTTGTCTACTAAAAAAGCTAAAATTAACCCTGCAAGCTCCCTACAAGCTACCTATTTAACCCCTTCACTGCTAGCCATAATACCCGTCTTATGCGCAGTGGCATTTAGCAGCCTTCTAATTACCAAAAAGCAACGCCAAAGCCATATATGTCTGCTATTTCTAAACAAAGGGGATTCCAGAGAAGCATTTACAGCCATCTATGCCATAATTGCACAAGTTGTTTGTAAATAATTTCAGTGAGAAACCTAAAGTATGTGGAAAAGTTTGTGAAAAAGTGAACATTTTTTTTTATTTGATCGCATTTGGCGGTGAAATGGTGGCATGAAATATACTTTTGGTTGTCTACTACACTACACTAAAGCTAAAATTAACCCTACAAGCTCCCTAATTAACCCCTTCACTGCTGGGCATAATACACGTGTGGCGCGCAGCGGCATTTAGTGGCCTTCTAATTACCAAAAAGCAATTCCAAAGCCATATATGTCTGCTATTTCTGAACAAAGGGGATCCCAGAGAAGCATTTACAACCATTTGTGCCATAATTGCACAAGCTGTTTGTAAAAAATTTCAGTGAAAAACCCAAAGTTAGTGAAAAAGTTAGCGATTTTTTTTATTTGATCAAATTTGGTGGTGAAATGGTAGCATGAAATATATCAAAATGGGCCTAGATCAATACTTTGGGTTGTCTACTACACTACACTAAAGCTAAAATTAACCCTATAAGTTCCCTACAAGCTACCAAATTAACCCCTTCACTGCTGGGCCTAATACAAGTGTGGTGCGCAGCAGCATTTAGCGGCCTTCTAATTACCAAAAAGTAATGCCACAGCCATAAATGTCTGCTATTTCTGAACAAAGGGGATCCCAGAGAAGCTTTTACAACCATTTGTGCCATAATTGCACAAGTTGTTTGTAAATAATTTCAGTGAGAAACCTAAAGTTTGTGAAAAAGTTTGTGAAAAAGTGAACAATTTTTTATTTGATTGCATTTGGCAGTGAAATGGTGTCATGAAATATACCAAAATGGGCCTAGATCAATACTTTGGGTTGTCTACTAAAATATATATATACATGTCAAGGGATATTCAGGGATTCCTGTTTTGTTCCATTTTTTTAATCATATTTTATAAAAAAACATATAGTAAATTATAAAATATGATGAAAATAATAGTATCTTTAGAAAGTCAATTTAATGGCGAGAAAAACGGTATATAATATGTGTGGGTACAGTAAATGAGTAAGAGGAAAATTACAGCTAAACACAAACACCGCAGAAATGTAAAAATAGCCTTGGTCCCAAACGGTCAGAAAATGGAAAAGTGCTGTGGTCACTAAGGCCTAGATTTGGAGTTCGGCGGTAAAAGGGCTGTTAACGCTCCGCGGGCTTTTTTCTGGCCGCACCATAAAATTAACTCTGGTATCGAGAGTTCAAACAAATGCTGCGTTAGGCTCCAAAAAAGGAGCGTAGAGCATTTTTACCGCAAATGCAACTCTCGATACCAGAGTTGCTTACGGACGCGGCCAGGCTCAAAAACGTGCTCGTGCACGATTCCCCCATAGGAAACAATGGGGCTGTTTGAGCTGAAAAAAAACCTAACACCTGCAAAAAAGCAGCGTTCAGCTCCTAACGCAGCCCCATTGTTTCCTATGGGGAAACACTTCCTACGTCTGCACCTAACACTCTAACATGTACCCCGAGTCTAAAAACCCCTAACCTTACACTTATTAACCCCTAATCTGCCGCCCCCGCTATCGCTGACCCCTGCATATTTTTTTAAACCCCTAATCTGCCGCTCCGTAAACCGCCGCCACCTACGTTATCCCTATGTACCCCTAATCTGCTACCCCTAACACCGCCGACCCCTATATTATATTTATTAACCCCTAACCTGCCCCCCACAACGTCGCCGACACCTGCCTACACTTATTAACCCCTAATCTGCCGAGCGGACCTGAGCGCTACTATAATAAAGTTATTAACCCCTAATCCGCCTCACTAACCCTATCATAAATAGTATTAACCCCTAATCTGCCCTCCCTAACATCGCCGACACCTAACTTCAATTATTAACCCCTAATCTTCCGATCGGAGCTCACCGCTATTCTAATAAATGGATTAACCCCTAAAGCTAAGTCTAACCCTAACACTAACACCCCCCTTAAGTTAAATATAATTTACATCTAACGAAATAAATTAACTCTTATTAAATAAATGATTCCTATTTAAAGCTAAATACTTACCTGTAAAATAAATCCTAATATAGCTACAATATAAATTATAATTATATTATAGCTATTTTAGGATTAATATTTATTTTACAGGCAACTTTGTAATTATTTTAACCAGGTACAATAGCTATTAAATAGTTAAGAACTATTTAATAGTTACCTAGTTAAAATAATAACAAATTTACCTGTAAAATAAATCCTAACCTAAGTTATAATTAAACCTAACACTACCCTATCAATAAAATAATTAAATAAACTACCTACAATTACCTACAATTAACCTAACACTACACTATCAATAAATTAATTAAACACAATTCCTACAAATAAATACAATTAAATAAACTAGCTAAAGTACAAAAAATAAAAAAGAACTAAGTTACAGAAAATAAAAAAATATTTACAAACATAAGAAAAATATTACAACAATTTTAAACTAATTACACCTACTCTAAGCCCCCTAATAAAATAACAAAGCCCCCGAAAATAAAAAATTCCCTACCCTATTCTAAATTAAAAAAGTTACAAGCTCTTTTACCTTACCAGCCCTGAACAGGGCCCTTTGCGGGGCATGCCCCAAGAATTTCAGCTCTTTTGCCTGTAAAAAAAAACATACAATACCCCCCCCCCAACATTACAACCCACCACCCACATACCCCTAATCTAACCCAAACCCCCCTTAAATAAACCTAACACTAAGCCCCTGAAGATCTTCCTACCTTGTCTTCACCATCCAGGTATCACCGATCCGTCCTGGCTCCAAGATCTTCATCCAACCCAAGCGGGGGTTGGCGATCCATAATCCGGTCCAGAAGAGGCTCCAAAGTCTTCCTCCTATCCGGCAAGAAGAGGACATCCGGACCGGCAAACATCTTCTCCAAGCGGCATCTTCGATCTTCTTCCATCCGGAGCGAAGCGGCAGGATCCTGAAGACCTCCAGCGCGGAACATCCATCCGGACCGACGACTGAACGACGAATGACTGTTCCTTTAAGGGACGTCATCCAAGATGGCGTCCCTCGAATTCCGATTGGCTGATAGGATTCTATCAGCCAATCGGAATTAAGGTAGGAATTTTCTGATTGGCTGATGGAATCAGCCAATCAGAATCAAGTTCAATCCGATTGGCTGATCCAATCAGCCAATCAGATTGAGCTCGCATTCTATTGGCTGTTCCGATCAGCCAATAGAATGCGAGCTCAATCTGATTGGCTGATTGGATCAGCCAATCGGATTGAACTTGATTCTGATTGGCTGATTCCATCAGCCAATCAGAAAATTCCTACCTTAATTCCGATTGGCTGATAGAATCCTATCAGCCAATCGGAATTCGAGGGACGCCATCTTGGATGACGTCCCTTAAAGGAACAGTCATTCGTCGTTCAGTCGTCGGTCCGGATGGATGTTCCGCGCTGGATGTCTTCAGGATCCTGCCGCTTCGCTCCGGATGGAAGAAGATCGAAGATGCCGCTTGGAGAAGATGTTTGCCGGTCCGGATGTCCTCTTCTTGCCGGATAGGAGGAAGACTTTGGAGCCTCTTCTGGACCGGATTATGGATCGCCAACCCCCGCTTGGGTTGGATGAAGATGTTGGAGCCAGGACGGATCGGTGATACCTGGATGGTGAAGACAAGGTAGGAAGATCTTCAGGGGCTTAGTGTTAGGTTTATTTAAGGGGGGTTTGGGTTAGATTAGGGGTATGTGGGTGGTGGGTTGTAATGTTGGGGGGGGGGGTATTGTATGTTTTTTTTTACAGGCAAAAGAGCTGAAATTCTTGGGGCATGCCCCGCAAAGGGCCCTGTTCAGGGCTGGTAAGGTAAAAGAGCTTGTAACTTTTTTAATTTAGAATAGGGTAGGGAATTTTTTATTTTGGGGGGCTTTGTTATTTTATTTGGGGGCTTAGAGTAGGTGTAATTAGTTTAAAATTGTTGTAATATTTTTCTTATGTTTGTAAATATTTTTTTATTTTTTGTAACTTAGTTCTTTTTTATTTTTTGTACTTTAGATAGTTTATTTAATTGTATTTATTTGTAGCAATTGTGTTTAATTTATTTATTGATAGTGTAGTGTTAGGTTAATTGTAGGTAATTGTAGGTAGTTTATTTAATTATTTTATTGATAGGGTAGTGTTAGGTTTAATTATATCTTAGGTTAGGATTTATTTTACAGGTAAATTTGTTATTATTTTAACTAGGTAACTATTAAATAGTTCTTAACTATTTAATAGTTATTGTACCTGGTTAAAATAATTACAAAGTTGCCTGTAAAATAAATATTAATCCTAAAATAGCTATAATATAATTATAATTTATATTGTAGCTATATTAGGATTTATTTTACAGGTAAGTATTTAGCTTTAAATAGGAATAATTTATTTAATAAGAGTTAATTTATTTCGTTAGATGTAAATTATATTTAACTTAGGGGGTGTTAGTGTTAGGGTTAGACTTAGCTTTAGGGGTTAATACATTTATTAGAATAGCGGTGAGGTCCGCTCGGCAGATTAGGGGTTAATAAGTGTAGGCAGGTGTCGGCGACGTTGAGGGGGGCAGATTAGGGGTTAATAAATATAATATAGGGGTCGGCGGTGTTAGGGGTAGCAGATTAGGGGTACATAGGGATAACGTAGGTGGCGGCGCTTTGCGGTCGGAAGATTAGGGGTTAATTATTTTAAGTAGCTGGCGGCGACGTTGTGGGGGGCAGGTTAGGGGTTAATAAATGTAATACAGGGGTCGGCGGGGTTAGGGGCAGCAGATTAGGGGTACATAAGTATAACGTAGGTGGCGGTCGGCAGATTAGGGGTTAAAAATTTTAATCGAGTGGCGGCGATGTGGGGGGAGCTCGGTTTAGGGGTACATAGGTAGTTTATGGGTGTTAGTGTACTTTAGGGTACAGTAGTTAAGAGCTTTATGAACCGGCGTTAGCCAGAAAGCTCTTAACTCCTGCTATTTTCAGGCGGCTGGAATCTTGTCGTTCTAACGCTCACTTCAGAAACGACTCTAAATACCAGCGTTAGAAAGATCCCATTGAAAAGATAGGCTACGCAAATGGCGTAGGGGGATCTGCGGTATGGAAAAGTCGCGGCTGAAAAGTGAGCGTTAGACCCTTTAATCACTGACTCCAAATACCAGCGGGCGGCCAAAACCAGCGTTAGGAGCCTCTAACGCTGGTTTTGACGGCTACCGCCGAACTCCAAATCTAGGCCTATGAGTTTAACCTCTTAAGACCGACGACGTGCAGGGTACGTCCTCCAAAAAAATACACTTAACGACAGAGGACGTACCCTGAACGTCGACGGTCTTGGAAAGCGGTGGAAGCGATCCTGATCGCTTCCAGCCGCTTTCCAGTTATTGCAGTGATGCCTCGATATTGAGGCATCCTGCAATAACCTTTCATACCCTTCCGATGCAGAGAGAGACACTCTATGGCACTCTCTGCACCAGACATAGATGGCCGCAATCGTTGGTGGGTGGGAGCCGACGTGGGAGGCAGGTGGGTGGTCATAGATGGCTTCTATGATGCAGAGGGGAACGGGATCGTGGGTGGGGTAGCCGGGGGCGTGCACGGGGTGGGTGGGAACCGCTACACTACAGAAAATATTTGTAAGAAAAGTGGGAGAGAGGGGGGAGGGAAATAAAATAAAAAGGATCTAAGGGATCTGGGAGGGGATGGGGGGTTGGTCTTTGGGGGGGCAGCTACACTACAAAACATTTTTTTTTTTTTAAATAATCTTTTTTTGTAAACTGGGTACTGGCAGACAGCTGCCAGTACCCAAGATGGCTCCTAATAAGTTAGAGGGGGAGGGTTAGAGAGCTGTTTTGGGTGGATCAGGAAGGTTCTGGGCTAAGGGGGGATCCTACACAACAGCATATGTAAATATGGTTAAAAAATAATACAAAATTTAAAAGATAACTTTTATTTTAGTACTGGCAGATTTTCTGACAGTTTTTTAGATGGCGGAGAAGTATTTACATCCATTTGTGCCATAATTGCACAAGCTGTTTGTAAATAATTTCAGTGAGAAACCTAAAATTGTGAAAACTTTAACTTTTTTAATTTGATCACATTTGGCGGTGAAATGGTGGCATGAAATATACCAAAATGGGCCTAGATCAACACTTGGGGTTGTCTACTAGACTACACTAAAGCTAAAATTAACCCTACAAGTTCCCTACATGCTCCCTAATTAACCCTCTCACTGCTGGGCATAATACACGTGTGGTGCACAGTGGCATTAAGCGGCCTTCTAATTACCAAAAAGCAATGCCAAAGCCATATATGTCTGCTATGTCTGAACAAAGGGGATACCAAAGAAGCATTTACAAACATTTGTGCCATAATTGCACAAGCTGTTTGTAAATAATTTCAGTGAGAAACCTAAAGTTTGTGAAAAAAATTGTGAAAAAGTGAACAATTTTTTTATTTGATCGCATTTGGCGGTGAAATGGTGGCATGAAATATACCAAAATGGGCCTAGATCAATACTTTAGGAAGTCTTCTAAAAAAATATATACATGTCAAGGGATATTCAGGGATTCCTGAAAGTTATCAGTGTTCCAATGTAACTAGCGCTAATTTTGAAAAAAAGTTATTTGGAAATAGCAAAGTGCTACTTGTACTTATTGCCCTATAACTTGCAAAAAAGCAAAGAACATGTAAACATTGGGTATTTCTAAACTCAGGACAAAATTTTAGAAACTAATTAGCATGGGTGTTTTTTTGGTGGTTGTAGATGTGGGGGTCAAAGTTAGAAAAAGTGTGCTTTTTTCCATTTTTTCCTCATATTATATATTTTTTTTATAGTAAGTTATAAGATATGAAGAAAATAATGGTATCTTTAGAAAGTCCATTTAATGGCGAGAAAAACGGTATATAATATGTGTGGGTACAGTAAATGAGTAAGAGGAAAATTACAGCTAAACACAAACACCACAAAAATGTAAAAATAGCCCTGGTCCCAAACGGACAGAAAATGGAAAAGTGCTGTGGTCATTAAGGGGTTAAAGGGACATAAAACCCCAATTTTTTTTCTTTCATGATTCAGATAGAGCATACAATTTTAAATAACTTTCCAATTTAATTCTGTTATTAAATTTTCTTCATTTTCTTGTTATCCTTTGTTAAAAAGCTGAAATGTAAGTTCAGGAGTGTGCACGTGTCTGCAGCACTATTGTAAGGGTTTTTTCCCTGTCTTGTTTGCCATGTGCTGCTGGCAGCCATTTTACTCACCTCTCTTGCTGACTCTGGTGCATACTGTGTGATGCTGCTCATTTCCTGTACTTCCTTTTATGGCCAGACTGGTTTACATCATCCGTGTGAGACAGGATGCAGTCTCAGAATTGTGATGTCATCACTTATTATTTAAAGGGCCTCTGTTCAGTATGCTTTGCCCTTGCGTTGTCTCAGACCTGTTTGTGAGAGCTCCTGTGTATTACCTGGCTGTCTAACGTCCCTCATGGTTCCTGATCCCTGGCTTGTTCCTGACTCTGCTGTTCTCCTTGTTCCTGATTCCGCTTTAGCTCCTGACTCGGCTCGTCTGACTATTCGCTTTGGCTCCTGACTCGGCTCGTCTGACTACCAGCTCTGGTTTTGATTCCTGGATTGTTATTTGATGTGATTATTTTTGCACTTCTCGTCTCAGTCTGATTCCTGGCACCCTGACATTACGCAAGGGTCATGAATCCTGATGGTGCTAATAATCCACCTTTACCTGCCATAATTTCCAGGATGGATGAACAGGATCACCGCTTGGATCAATTTGCACTAGCCCTGCAAACCCTGCTGACTCGCACTGCACATTTGGACCAAAGTGTCCCGCAAGTTATGGCTGCTCCTGTTTCCACTGCTGCACCTAGTCCTACCAAGAGCATGTCCGGTTCTGCACCTCCACCTCAGCGATATGGAGGCGATCCTAATCAGTGCAGAGGGTTTTTGTACCAGGTGGGCATTTACTTTGAGATGTTACCTCAGGCGTTTCCCTCTGACAGAGCTAAGGTGGGATTTCTCATCTTGTTACTCTCTGACACAGCTCTTGCCTGGGCTAATCCCTTGTGGGAGACTAATAAACCTGTGATTTCAAATTACCCTGAATTTGTGGCCTCCTTTTGAAGGGTATTTGATGTTCCGGCTCGCTCCTCCTCTGCTGCTAAACGACTCATGTCCATTCAGCAAGGTAAAAGATCTGTTGCTCAGTATGCCACTGAGTTCCGTACGCTTGCCGCAGAGGTAGGTTGGAACAATGAAGCCCTTGTTGCCGCCTCCTTTCATGGGCTCTCTGATGTGATTAAAGACAAAGTTGCTGCCAGAGATTTACCAGAAGATCTCAAAGCATTGGTGTCTTTTTTGATCCTAATTGACATCAGACTATGTGAGAGGCCCTCTTTCAAGGAGCGCTTGCGGAAGCCTCCTGTTCCGTTGTCTCCTACGTGTTCGTTCCCACCCATGCCTCCCTCTCCTCCCATGCCTCCTGGTCCTGAGTCACCAGGTACTGCTGAGCCGATGCAGTTGGGATTCACGCATCTCTCCGTGGCGGAGAGGGCCTTTAGGAGGAGGGAGGGGCTCTGCCTCTATTGTGGGTTATAGGGTCACCTTTTGAAGTCTTGTCCTACACGGCCGTGAAACGCTCACACCAGTGTTAATTTCGTCGACTAAAACTAGACTAAAATGACTATAAAACTAATGAAATTCTGGTGACTAAAATACGACTAAAACTAAAAAGGCATTTTAGTCAAAAGACTATGACTAAAACTAAATCAAAATTTGCTGACAAAAACATTTTATGCAAGGTGTTATAATCAATCCATATCCAATTACTGTTTTTTTGTAAATTAAATTTTAAGATAAATAAAGACATGTTATATACCACAACAGGTAAATCTGTTAAATCTGTATTGCATGTTCAAACCTTAATACCATAAATAGAAACAGGTTAATAAACCTTTACTCCAGGAGTATATAATGAGTTTGGAAGTTCTAGAGCAGTGCTAATATCGTTGCCAAATTGTTTTCGAATCTGTGAACAATGAATTGATTCTTCCTATAGAAATAAGCATAACCCACGAATATGGGTTTAAGTTATGCTGTGCCTGTGCTACCTGCAGAAACTTTTTGTTGTGTTGAGTTACTTAATACTTGTTTTAATTAGTAACAGAAAGAGAACTGTTAAAGTTTTTATTATGGGTAATTTGTTCAATACAGCCAATACAGTTTACAGGTTTTTTTTTTTATATTTTAAAGTTACACTTCTGTTTGTTTATGAAACTTGGTTTTATTTAATTTTAAGCTTAATAAAGATGTTACATATCACAACGGCTAAATCTGTGTCTGTATTGCATGTTTAAACCTTAATATCATAAATATTAACAGGTGTTATGTTTACTCCTGGAGTATATAATCAGTTTGCAAATTATAGAGAAATACTTAAATAATGCATTACACTTTAACTACACCCCTAAGATTTTAGTCGACTAAAATCTACTGGAGATTCAGTCGACTAAAACTAGACTAAAACTAAAACAATTCAGATGACTAAAATACGACTAAAACTAAAATGGAATTTTAGTCAAAAGACTAAAACTAAGACTAAATAGAAATTTGCTGCCAAAATTAACACTGGCTCATACCTAAGGTCCTGTCGGGGGCAGACCTTGGGTGGTTTATCCTCGTCCCCGGAACCGCTAAAGGAGAAACCTTTGGTCATGGTTGTCCTTTCCTGGGTGGACTCCTCCATAGTCACCCAGGCTCTTGTTGACTCCTGTGCTGCGGGCAATTTCATTGACAGTGCTTTTGTATCAAAGCACTACATTCCTGTTTTGCCTCGGTCCGTTCCACTTGCTATTGAGGCCATTGATGGCAGGCCCCTTCAGCCCGCACTCGTTACTCACAAAACTGCACCATTATCCATGGCTGTTGGGGCTCTCCATTTTGAAACCCTCCAGTTCCAGGTGATAAACTCTCCGCATTTTCCAGTTGTTCTGGGTTATCCCTGGCTCCAAAAGCACAATCCCAGTCTCGACTGGCGCAGGTCCGAAATTTTGTCGTGGTCTCCGCAATGTATTTCCACTTGTCTTCGGAAACCAGTTATCGTCTTGTGCACTTCTTCAGTATCTCAATTGCCAGAGGAGTACCAAGAATTCCTAGACGTTTTTGACAAGGTGCGTGCCGGTACGTTGCCTCCTCACCGGTCTTACGATTGTGCCATAGACCTGCAACTGGAGCCATTCCTCCTCGGGGCCGGGTTTACCCTCTGTCTGTTGCAGAGAATTGTGCTATGGAGGAGTATGTTGCCGATGCTCTGTCGCGGGGGATCATCAGCAAATCCTGCTCTCCTGCAGGGGCTGGCTTCTTCTTTGTGAAGAAAAAGGGTGGCGAGTTAAGACCATGCATCAATTATAGAGGTCTTAATCGTCTTACTATTAAGAATGCTTACCCTATTCCGCTCATTACAGAACTCTTTGACCGCCTCAAGGGAGCTACGGTCTTTACTAAACTTGATTGGAGAGGAGCGTACAATGTCATTAGGAGCAAGGAGGGACACGAATGGAAAACAGCATTTAACACCAGGAGCGGGCATTATGAGTATCTTGTAATGCCCTTTAGCTTATGTAATGCTTCTTCTGTTTTCCAGGAATTTATTAATGATGTCCTACGCGATATGTTGCAATAGTGTGTTGTGGTGTACTTAGACGACATCCTCATGCACTCACCCACACTTGAGGCTCATCGTTCTGATGTTACACGGGTTCTTCAGAGACTACGTGAGAACGGCCTGTTTTGTAAACTCGAGAAATGTGAGTTCCATCAGACTCTTCTCTCTTAATCTAACATCCACCATTCAAGGACAAGATATACACTAAACTACACAACCTAAAGGGACTTTATGCACTAGATTTTTCTTTGCATAAATGTTTTGTAGATGATCCATTTATATAGCCCATAAAGAATGGATACGTTTGCTTATTTTTGAATAACATTGTACTGATTTTCAGACTCCTAACCAAGCCCCAAAGTTTTAGGAGAATACTGAGGTATACCTACTCCAGCTTGCTCCTGTTTGTGTAAAGAGTCTTTTCATCTGCAAAGGAAGGGGGAGTGTTCCAGTAACCTTTTAAAGAGAGCTAAAATGGAAGCTTCTAAGTAAGTTTTTAAAGGTTTTATACTGGATTTTTATATCAGTATCTGTGCATATTATTCTTTATAGTAGTGTCTATTACATGCAGTTATATGAAAATTGGTGTATACTGTCCCTTTAAGTAAGAGCATTTTTTGCATGTTATTGGCCCTCATTCCCACTGGTTTGAAATGCGAGACAAACCATTGTATAACAGATTTGTCACTGTTTTTAAAAGCATGCCAATCACAGTAGCTACCAAAACTATTTTGTTTTACCTTGATAGCGTTTTGTAGGTTTTTGTGCAACGCTTCACAAATGAAATTTATACCTAACTTACCGCATCACAAAATTGATGCATTATTTTACATTATTTTAAACCATATTATTTAAATGAATTTTATTTTGATAGGTGTATATTGAAGAGAAAGAGATAGGCAGGCAAAATACATGCTTGTTTCTGTGTGTTAGTGTGGTGCATATTTCAAACACCTTACACATACAAACACAAACATATACAGCACACAAAACCCAACATATACAGCACACAAAACACAACATATACAGCACACAAAACACAACATATACAAGCTAGTGAGAGGAAGTGAGGTCAGAGGGAGATACAGTGCAAGGGTAAGAGGTAGTTACAGAGTAAGTGAGAAGGAAAGGGCTAGTGACAGGTGGAGAGAAAGGAGGAGAGAGGGGAAGATATGTGAGAGGGAGGGGGGCAGTGGTGGGGAGAGATAGGTGTTAAATAAACAGGTGAGATGGGGGAGAAATATTGGGAGAGTGAGAGACAGGGAAGAGGTAATAGTTATCAAGCCGTCAACCTCAAATACGCTGGAATTCCGCAGCGTATTTGTGGCGAGGCTGATTCGCCTTAGTTATCAAAGGCTAGATCCCGGCAAAAGTAGAATTTTGTGACGTAAACTTCGATCCTCCGGACTCAGTCCGACACAGATCGATTCTTACGTCACTACAGATGTTCCGCACACAAGGAATTAAGGTAGGAAAAATCTGATTGGCTGATTGAATCAGCCAATCAGATTCAAGTTCAATCCGATTGGCTGATCCAATCAGCCAATCAGATTGAGCTTGCATTCTATTGGCTGATCGGAACAGCCAATAGAATGCGAGCTCAATCTGATTGGCTGATTGGATCAGCCAATCGGATTGAACTTGAATCTGATTGGCTGATTCAATCAGCCAATCAGATTTTTCCTACCTTAATTCCGATTGGCTGATAGAATCCTATCAGCCAATCGGAATTGAAGGGATGCCATCTTGGATGACGTCCCTTAAAGGAGCCTTCATTCGTCGGTAGTCTGTCGGTAAAGAAGGATGTTCCGCGTCGGCGGGATGAAGATTGAAGACCCGGCTTGGAAGATGACATCGCCCGGATAGAAGACTTCTTCAGCGCCTCTTGGAAGATGACATTGCCCGGATCGAAGACTTCTTCAGCACCGCTTGGAGGATCACTTCATCGGATGGAAGATTTCTTCAGCGCCGCTTGGAGGATAACTTCTTCCGCTCTGGATGTCCACTTCGGTTCCATCGCTGCTCGGCTGAGTGAAGACGACTCAAGGTAGGATGATCTTCAGGGGATTAGTGTTAGGTTATTTTAAGGGGGGTTTGGGTTAGATTAGGGGTATGTGGGTGGTGGGTTTTAATGTGTGGGGGGGTGTATTTTTCTTTTACAGGCAAAAGAGCTGAAATCTTTGGGGCATGCCCCACAAAAGGTCCTTTTAAGGGCTGGTAAGGTAAAAGAGCTTTGAACTTTTTTAATTTAGAATAGGGTAGGGCATTTTTTTATTTTGGGGGGTTTGTTATTTTATTAGGGGGCTTAGATTAGGTGTAAGTAGCTTAAAATTGTTGTAATATTTTTAAAATGTTTGTAACTTATTTTTTTTATTTTTTGTAACTTAGCTTTTTTATTTTTTGTACTTTAGTTAGTTTATGTAATTGTATTTAATTGTAGTTATTTGTAGTTAATTTATTTAATTAATGTAATGATAGTGTAGTGTTAGGTTTAATTGTAACTTAGGTTAGGATTTATTTTACAGGTAATTTTGTATTTCTTTTAGCTAGGTAGTTATTAAATAGTTAATAAATATTTAATAACTATTCTAACTAGCTAAAATAAATACCAAGTTACCTGTAAAATAAATATAAATCCTAAATAGCTACAATGTAATTATTAATTATATTGTAGCTATATTAGGGTTTATTTTACAGGTAAGTATTTAGTTTTAAATAGGATTAACTTAGTTAATAATAGAAATATTATTTAGATTTATTTAATTAATATTTAAGTTAGGGGGGTGTTAGGGTTAGTGTTAGACTTAGGTTTAGGGGTTAATAATTTTTTTACAGTGGCGGTGGTATAGTGAGGGCAGGATAGGGGTTAATAAATTTATTATAGGTGGCGACGGTGTAGGGGGGGCAGGATAGGGGTTAATAAATTTATTATAGGTGGCGACGGTGTAGGGGGGCAGGATAGGGGTTAATAAATTTATTATAGGTGGCGACGGTGTAGGGGGGGCAGGATAGGGGTTAATAAATTTATTATAGGTGGCGACGGTGTAGGGGGGGCAGGATAGGGGTTAATAAATTTAATATAGGTGGCGACGGTGTAGGGGGGCAGGATAGGGGTTAATAAATTTAATATATGTTGCGGTGGGTTCAGGGAGCGGCGGTTTAGGGGTTCAACTATTTATTTATTTGCGACGAGGTGCAGGATCAGCAGGATAGGGGTTAATAACTTTATTATAGAGGGCGACGGTATAGGGGGGGCAGGATAGGGGTTACTAGGTATAATGTAGGTGGCAGCGATGTCCGGGAGCGGCGGTTTAGGGGTTAATACATTTATAAGAGTTGCGGCGGGGTCTAGAAGCGGCGGTTTAGGGGTTAATACATTTATAAGAGTTGCGGCAGGGTCTAGGAGCGGCGGTTTAGGGGTTAGTAACTTTATTTAGTTGCGGGGGGCTCCGGGGGCGCCGGTATAGGGGGTAGAACAGTGTAGTTTAGTGTGAATGCTTAGTGACAGGCTAGCAAGAAAGCTGTCAAAAAGCCGAAGAGCAGCGAGATCGGATGAGTGATAACTCTCACAGTCCGCTGCTCATCGCCCCGTACTTGGTGCGCGGCTTTTTGACAGCTTTTTTGATAACTTAGGCAAATTTTGGCAGGTCCGCGGCGGTGATGTGAGGCGAGCTTAGGCGGGCGTATTGGGCCGGCGAAGGCAGGAAAAATAGACACGTTGATAACTAGGCCCCAATGACAGAGTAAAGGAAACAAGCAATGATTGGAAGAATAAAATGGAGAGTGAATGAGTGAGAAAGATGAATGAGTTTGATATTAGCATGAAGAATTAAAAGGACATTCCGGTCAAACTTTAAATGCACATAGATGAATTGCATCTTTGCATAGAAACATATTTGCAATATACATGTATTGGCAAAAAGGCCTCTAGTAAAAGTTATCACTGTTTTAGTGTTAACGTTTTTCTCTGCACATGCACGTGAACCATAGCTATATATTCTCTGTGCACTAGCATTTTAATTACTGCAGCTGCTCAGAGCACCAGTGGGGCTTGTATCATGTTAGCAATTAACAAATTGTGTCATTACCAGATGGTACAAGCATCTTGGGCTCTCTGAGCAAGTGCTGTGTTTTACAGTGCTGGTGCACGGTGCATACATAAATACACATTTGAAACAGCTATAGCTTTTCTTAGAAATATTTTTGCTAATACATGTATATTACATAAACGCTTCTATTCAAAACTAAAATACATCAATGGGATTCCAATTTTGGCTGGAATGTCCCTTTAAGTGTGAGGGGTTTGAGCAAAAGAGAAAAGAGTGACAGAGAGAGGGCAGACAGGAGAACATCAGAGGAGAGGGGGAGACAGAACAAAACTAAACACAATCGGCTAGATTACAAGTTTTGCGGTATGCTAAAAAAGCAGCGTTAAGAGGTCCTAATGCTGCTTTTTTACGCCCGCTGGTATTACGAGTCTTGCAGGTTTAGGGTCACCGCACACTTCTTTGGCCTTACCGCAAAACGACTTACGTAAACTTCGTAAAGTCTTTTTTCTATGGGACTTCCATAGCGCCGGTATTACGAGTCTGTCCTAGGAGGCCAAAAAGAGCCCTACCGCATTTTAAAGTCAGTAGTTATGAGTTTTATGGTACAACGCCATAACATAAAACTTATAACTAAAGTGCTAAAAAGTACACTAACACCCATAAACTACCTATTAACCCCTAAACCGAGGCCCTACCGCATCGCAAACACTAAAATAAAATTTTTAACCCCTATTCTGCTGCTCCGGACACCGCCGCCACCTACATTATATTTATGAACCCCTAATCTGCTGCCCCCAAGATCGCCGCCACCTACATTATATTTATTAACCCCTAATTTGCCGCCCCCAATGTCGCTGCCACCTACCTACACTTATTAATTTGGTGTATATCTGCCTAAAAATCCCTCCTACTCTATTCTGAGTTTCTATGGTATACATTCTGGGGTCATTGTGGATATACAGCCGTTTACTATTTGTTTGTGTTTTAATCTAAGTATTAATCACTACTTATATAGTAGTTTTTTATCATTTTTTTTAAAATAATAAATGTTAAGTTTTAATATTATATACCCACTGAATAGCCACTTATACCAGTCTCCCTTTGCGAGTGCTCTACTTTCTGTTCGCTTGTCTCCTATTTTTTCTACATTTACTTGAACAGTGAGCACCCTCCCCTGGTATTACTAGTCTATACTTCATCATATCAGATATTAGTATTATTGTCCCCAATTTGGGTGACTACTTTTATTGGTTAAATTGTGGTAAGCTAATACTTGACGGGGAATCATTAAATACAACTTCCATTACCACTATCCCTATCTTTATTATATAACTACACTTATTAACCCCTAATCTGCCGCCCCCAACATCGCAACCACTATAATAAACATATTAACCCCTAAACCGCTGCACTCCCGCCTCACAAACATTAGTTAAATATTATTAACCCCTAATCTGCCGTCCCTAACATCGCCGCCACCTACCTACATTTATTAACCCCTAATCTGCCACCCCCAATGTCGTCACCTACCTACCTACACTTATTAACCCCTAATCTGCTGCCCCCAACATTGCTGCCACCTACATTATATTTATTAACCCCTAATTTGCCACCCCCAATGTCGCTGCCACCTACCTACACTTATTAACCCCTAATCTGCAGCCCCCAACATTGCAGCCACTATAATAAACATATTAACCCCTAAACCGCCGCACTCCCGCCTCGCAAACATTAGTTAAATATTATTAACCCCTAATCTGCCGTCCCTAACATCGCCGACACCTACCTACATTTATTAACCCCTAATCTGCCACCCCCAACGTCGCCGCCACTATATTAAAGTTATTAACCCGTAAACCTAAGTCTAATCCTAACCCTAACACCCCCTAACTTAGATATAATTAAAATAAATCTAACTAAATATTCCTATCATTAACTAAATTATTCCTATTTAAAACTAAATACTTACCTATAAAATAAACCCTAAGCTAGCTACAATATAACTAATAGTTACATTGTATCTAGCTTAGGTATTTATTTTTATTTTACAGGCAAGTTTGTATTTATTTTAACTAGGTAGAATAGTTATTAAATAGTTATTAACTATTTAATAACTACCTAGCTAAAATAAATACAAATGTACCTGTAAAATAAAACCTAACTTAAGTTACACTAACACCTAACACTACACTACAATTAAATAAATTACCTAAATTAAATACAATTAAATAAATTAAATACAATTAGCTAAAGTACAAAACCCCCCACTAAATTACAGAAAATAAAAAACAAATTACAGATATTTAAACTAAGTACACCTAATCTAATAGCCCTATCAAAATAAAAAATGCCCCCCAAGATAAAAAAAACCCTAGCCTAAACTAACCTACCAATAGCCCTTAAAAGGGCCTTTTGCTGGGCATTGCCCTAAAGTAATCAGCTATTTTACCTGAAAAAAAAATACAAACAACCACCCCAACAGTAAAACCCACCACCCACACAACCAAGCCCCCAAATAAAAACCTAACTAAAAAACCTAAGCTCCCCATTGCCCTGAAAAGGGCATTTGGATGGGCATTGCCCTTAAAAGGGCAGTTAGCTCTTTTGCAGGCCCAAAGTCCCTAACCTAAAAATAAAAGCCACCCAATACACCCTTATAAAAACCTAAGACTAACCCCCTGAAGATCGACTTACGGGAGAAGTCTTCATCCAAGCCGGGCCGAAGTCCTCAACGAAGCCGGGAGAAGTCTTCATCCAAACCAGGCGAAGTGGTCCTCCAGACGGGCAGAAGTCTTCATCCAGACGGCATCTTCTATCTTCATCCATCCGGCGCAGAGCGGGTCCATCTTCAAGACATCCGACGTGGAGCATCCTCTTCATCCGACAACTAAAGATGAATGAAGGTACCTTTAAGTGACGTCATCCAAGATGGCGTCCCTTAGATTCTGATTGGCTGATAGAATTCTATCAGCCAATCGGAATTAAGATAGAAAAAATCCTATTGGCTGATGCAATCAGCCAATAGGATTGAAGTTCAATCTTATTGGCTGATCCAATCAGCCAATAGGATTGAGCTCGCATTTAGTCGTCGGATGAAGAGGATGCTCCGCGCTGGATGGATGAAGATAGAAGATGCCGGCAGATTAGGGGTTAATAATAGGGACGGCAGATTATGGGTTAATAATATTTAACTAATGTTTTCGAGGCGGGAGTGTGGCGGTTTAGGGGTTAATATGTTTATTATAGTGGCAGCGACGTTGGGGACGGCAGATTAGGGGTTAATAAGTGTAGGTAGGTGGCGGCGACATTGGGGGTGGCAGATTAGGGGTTAATAAATATAATGTAGGTGTTGGCGATGATGTTCGCAGCAGATTAGGGGTTCATAAGTATAATGTAGGTGGCGGCGGTGTCCGGAGCGGCAGATTAGGGGTTAATAAATATAATACAGGTGTCAGCAATGTCGGTGGCTGCAGATTAGGGGTTAATAAGTGTAGGATTAGGGGTGTTTAGACTCGGGGTTCATGTTAGGGTGTTAGGTGTAAACATAAATTTTATTTCCCCATAGGAATCAATGGGGCTGCGTTACTGAGTTATACGCTGCTTTTTTGCAGGTGTTAGACTTTTTTTCAGCCGGCTCTCCCCGTTGATTCCTATGGGGAAATCGTGCATGAGCACGTTACACCAGCTCACCGCTGACTTAAGCAGCGCTGGTATTGGAGTGAGATTTGGAGCTAAATTTTTCTCCACGCTCACTTTTTGTCTTTTAATGCCGGGCTTGTAAAAACTCGTAATACCAGCGCTGTATGTAAGTGGGCGCTGAGAAAAAACTGCTCGTTAGCACCGCACCCCTCATAACGCAAAACTCGTAATCTAGCCGAATGTCAATATAAAGCACAGTGGATAATTCTTTTGGTATTGATAATGATGATGATAAATCTAAGTTTCTTCACTTAATTATATCACATTATTATTACATCATACAAGTATAAATTCATGACAATTGATGTGCTCATATTATGTTCTCTAATTGTATCATTAACATTATTAAACATTCGTACACTCACATGCAGTCATAAATGAGCAGTTAAAAAGTCTGATTTGAGCAATATTTTTAACTTTGTATTAAACAAGTAACTGATTTTGTTTTTTTTAATATGTGCATTAGATAAAAGCTGAGAGAACAGCCATGAACTTTAGTTGGAAAGAGGACAAAAACCCACCCCAGCAGCAGACCTCCCATCTGACCCAGGAACCACAATACCCAACACCTCCATGTCCCGGACACCCTTCAGGAAATGCAGGGAGTTGTGCAGCAGGAGTTGTTAAGGGCAGGTTTGTCTGAAGCATAACTGAGTCAATGAGAAAAAACAGGAACAGTGGAAACACTCTACTGTTTCCAACCACACCACAAACTGAGAGGTAAGGACCAGCAAACTTTGTGTAAGATTGATCAAGTGTAGGGGAAGAACCCAGTAACCTTTGGGTGGCTATGTTAGCTCTGTTCATTATGGGCCATGGACAAATCTAAAAATGAGTGGAAAGAGAGTCTCAATTTAAAAACAGTTAAAAGGGATGGGTGACGTTCTGTCCATCCCTAGAGGAGTGGGCTCTTTATTTGTGAATGTAGGCTAGGGTGAGTCAAGATATCAGTTTTCAAGAAGTCAAAATTGTTGAATCAGAAAAATTAAAAATATGCAAAAAAAGTTGTTGTTTTTTGGTATATTCTCCAGTTCTCTAAATGCAAAAGATTTGTGGAATTGATTAGATGTGAAACTGCTCAATTACCATATAGTATATGGCTTTTCCAGTGATATTCTAATGGTCTGAATTGGTCTTATATTTGTATTAAGCATGGACAGTGCTCTGAGGCTTAATACTAATTCCTTGTTGCCTACTATCAAAATTACTTATTACTAATTACACCCCTATATTAACCCTTTAAGTATTTTCCGCGTATAACGATCAAGTGTCACTATTCGGGAGGCCAATTTTAATTTTTTTAATAAACTACACTAGAAAGTATTTTGGGGCCATTTGGGGCAGATTTATAAAATTAGCCAGAGATCAAGCTTGCAGTAGCAATAACCAGACACTTGTAATTTGCCCATTTGCGGGAGCACAATAATTTAGCTCTTCACTTGTAATCTAGCCCATAGTTAGAGCTCAATATGTGGAAGGCGATAATAGTGCATTTAAGATGGTGGAAAGAAGGGATGTCATTGCGCAGCATATGGAACCTCAAGCTGATAAATGTTTCCTATGGCAGAATCCAATCAGAGCTGCTTACTATGGACCGGAGAGTCCGAAGCAAAGCAGGATCCTACCTTACCTAAGTGGGAACCTTAAAATAATTGTAAAATAATTGTACCACAGATGGCTCTGGCACCACTGCGCAGCAGAGTAGACCTCGTGCAGAGCCCTCTTTAGCCGGAACCTGAGATGGTGCGGCAAGCCTACTGGTAAGTGATGGCAATACAATCAAAGCACAGAGTGGCAATGTCCAGACCCTAGCAGTGCTGAGAGAGCGAGGAGGCTCCTGGCGAAGCACTGGAAATTTTGGTCGGCAATTCACCACAAGGCATGGGACATATATCTGTTTGGTCCCACTACTATCCGGTAATCTCAGGCAACCGAGTTTGTCCAACTTGTGGCGGTCCCTCTATAAACTGGCCAAGATTTTCCTGTGCTATATACTAAGACTCGATCATCTACAGACGAAAGGTCGGTTGTTGTTATTGATTATGGTAGTTCTACACTATGGGGTACTTTGTTACCTATTTACTGAAGATACTTGTTACTCTTAAATAACTGCTTTGCAAAAATCCCCCTTTACTGACATGATAGTATGAGCTCTTTTTCCCCCCATTAGCAATACTAATTTCTGTTTTTCCATGTTTGTATGTGTGTTATTATTATTCTTATCAGGTATTTGTAGAGCGCCAACAGATTCTGCATGTGTTCCAATATACCTATGGCTGCTAGACTGTAAACTACTAGCTTGTAAACTGAGGCTTTGACACACTTTTTCATATTAAAGGGACATTATACACTCATTTTTTCTTTGCATAAATGTTTTGTAGATGATCTATTTATATAGCCCATAAAGTTTTTTAAAAAAAATAAATGTATAGTTTTGCTTATTTTTAAATAACATTGCTCTGATTTTCAGACTCCTAACCAAGCCCCAAAGTTTTATGTGAATACCGTCAGCTACCTTCTCCAGCTTGCTCCTGTTTGTGTAAAGGGTCTTTTCATATGCAAAAGAAGGGGGAGGGGGGAGTGTCTTATTTTCCACTTGCAGTGGGCTTTCCAGCTACCTTTTCAACAAAGCTAAACTGACAGCTTCTAAGTAAGTTTTTAAACAGTTTTATACTGGATTTTTATATCAGTATCTGTGCATCTTATTCTTTATAGTAGTGTCTATTACATGCAGTTATATGAAAATGAGTGTATACTGTCCCTTTAAGTATGTTTATTGGAGCTATGCACTTTTCTAACAACAGAGACCTAATTGTTCTTTAATAGTTAAATATAGGTCTTATTAATTGCAATATCTCTAAACAACACAACTTTGTTATATTTTAAATGTATTCAGAGCAGATCTATGCAATTATATATTATATAGCTACCAGCTAATAACTATACGTTATGTTTTATCAGCACCTATTTTTATGGTTTTGTAGTTTCATATTTATTATATAGATTAGGGATAATAAAAAAAAGATTTTGGGGCTTTTAGCCAGTGTTGAATTACACACTATGTGAATGAACAATATAGAATCATAAAATAATTACACTTTATTTAACATCTATGCAACAAATCACATAAGTTTAAAAATAAAACAAGAGACTCTGGTTATGGTGGGTTACATCTCAACCACCATAATATTGATTCAAAGTTAAGCCAAATGGCTTACGGGATGTTTGTTTGCCACACAAGTGTTGTTAAAATTATATTGATACGTTGTAGCCTATTTTGTAGCCAATAGTTTGTTGCAATACAAGTTGACGTGGGAGCAATACGCTGCAACTGTGGTTACAAGAGCTGACTCTGACTTGAAAGGTTGAGGGAGATGACTAAATACACTGTGGTGTGGAATGTTATAAATGCGATATATAGGGACACTAGATAGCAATTGGCTGACTGTGTTCAATCACAGCAGTACGCAGGCAGGAGGTCGCCTTTAAACGCACAGGGACTGTTTGAATTTTGTATAAGTGTTTCCCTACCTGAAAACTTTATAAGTGTTTTCCCTACCTGAGTCTATTTCTCCACATCGCATTGACTACAACTCCTCATTGAGCCCTACTAGTCTAATTATAATTTTAATTTATAAAACTTGAGGCTTAACTTTGAATCAATATTATGATTGTTGAGATTTAACCCACCATAACCAGAGTCTCTTGTTTTATTTTTAAACATATGTGATTTGTTGCATAGATGTTAAAGTGTAATTATTTTATGATTGTATATTGTAGTTTCATATTTATACCTGTTACCACCTTACTAACATTTCCTATGTTATTTATGTACTGTAATATATTCTCCTCCTATCTTGTAGATTCATGTTTGATGTGCATTTTGATCTAGTCTTGCAGACTTTTAAGCTTAGATATATCATTCTATGTTTCTCAGATATCATGTATCTTTTGAATACCAATGGTCCATGTGTGACCATCTATATCATTAGATTTCCTCCCCCGCATTGTTTATGCTTTCCATAGTCTTTAGTAAAGAATATTTGGAAGTGTCTAACTAACTCCTTGTAATAGTGCAATAATTAGTGATGAACCACTTATTATCTTTTTGTACAATTGTATGCTACTAAACTTGCTAACAACCTTAATAAACATTCTGAAGAAAAAAAAAGGATTTGATGGTGCAAATGTGAAACCTTTGCATGGTCCTATCAAACTCTACCTATGCAATATAACAGCTGCACCTACCTCCCTTGGCTCTGCCCACAGTGCACCCGTTACTCCATCCAAAGCCTCCCTGACTCAGACACCAGCCTCTTGCCACCATAATGCTGCAGGGTGTTTGTCTTAATTTTGTTTTGTTACATCAAGCAGGCCCATTTATCAAGCTCCGTATGGAGCTTGAAGGGCCGTGTTTCTGGCGAGTCTTCAGACTCGCCAGAAACACAAGTTATGAAGCAGCGGTCTAAAGACCGCTGCTTCATAACCCTGTCCGCCTGCTCTGAGCAGGCGGACAGGAACCGCCGGAAATCAACCCGATCGAATACGATCGGGTTGATTGACAGCTCCCTGCTGGCGGCCGATTGGCCGCGAGTCAGCAGGGGGCGGCGTTGCACCAGCAGCTCTTGTGAGCTGCTGGTGCAATGTTAAATGTGGAGAGCGTATTGCTCTCCGCATTTAGCGAGGTCTTGCGGACCTGATCCGCAGTGTCGGATCAGGTCCGCAAGCCCTTTGATAAATGGGCCCCAAGGTCTTAAAGGGTTATAAAACAATGTATTATTCTAGGCATAGTTAGACACAATACATTTTTACCTTTTTTAATATAATCTAATTGTGAAGATCAGCATTTTTTATTGGCACCCAAGTTGATCTGAGCAGGGCTAAGAAGATCCTAAATATTACATTCTAAGCAAACCACTGGGCTTCTGTCTTTCAAACTAAAATAATACTTAAAGTATTTTTAAAATACATTTATAGCCGGTGATTTATTTGTGTACTTTATGCCAAATATCCTCAGAAAAATAAACACTTCTATATCTCTTTTATCCAGTAAATTCTTTTCTTTAAACAACATTATTATCTTTAGTATAAATCGTACACTTGGCTCTCCCATCTATAGCTCACACTCTTTTATTACTATCAGTTTTTTATTAGAAAACATTTCAAGGTGATGTCTTCCTTTGTTTTATATATATATATCTTTAGCACATCATTAATATGCCATTATTTATTCTCAACATTTCTCTTACATGCTTTACACTTATCTGAAATAATATTCACTTCAAGTATGTCCAAATTTAAAATGATTAATTCATGAAAATCTTTGAATTCCTGTGTATCTTTGTATTCATCCAATTTGTATCCAACATTTCCAAATAGTTCTGCAAACAAAAGTAAGTTTATTCTACACAGGGTCATAAATTAAAAAAAAATAATCATATTTTTAGTGAAATATTTTACAAACTAAAAAAATACATTTAATGCCATTTGGAAAACTTCTCGTTTTGTTTAGTACATTAAAGGGACAGCCAACACTAAAATTGTTATTGTTTAAAAAGTTAGATAACGGTTGAATTGTGGCGATCTCTGTCCGCCTGCTCAGAGCAGGCGGACAGCGTTATGGAGCAGCGGTCTGCAGGCTCGCCAGAAACACGGGCCCCTTAAGCTCCATCCGGAGCTTGATAAATGGGCCTCTAAGCCACTATAGACAGCCTCTTAATCACATGCTTTTATTAGCTTTTCACAACAGGAGACTGTTAGTTCATGTGAGTCATATAGATAACATTGTGCTCACACCCGTTGAGTTATTTTAGAGTCAGCACAACACAGCACTAATTGGCTAAAATGCAAGTCAATAGATAATAAATAAAAAGTCATGTGATCAGGGGCTGTCAGAAGATGATTAGATACAAGGCAATCAGAGGTAAAAAGTATATTAATATAACTGTGTTGGTTATGCAAAACTGGAGAATGGGTAATAAAGGGATTATCTATCTTTTAAAACAATAACAATTCTATTGTAGACTGTCCCTTTAAATACCGAACCCGGGAGCCACAGAAATGATTCTTGGAAGAGCAGCTATATGCTGACTCTGTATAATTTGTTCTTTAATGTTTCTCATAATAAAAAAGTAACAAGATTTAAAGCTTTCACATTCCAGGACACATACTGTTAACATAAGTGGTGCTGCACAACTTGTTCTATAATGTGTGAAACTGGTGTTCTAAAATAAGAACTTTAAGCAAGGAAGCTAAAAAATCTGTTTCACATCTGCTGGACATATTACTTACCCTCAATGACTTGTCTTAATATGTGAAAATGTGTTTAGAGGTTTTTCTACTGCTTTCTACTTTAAATCTGCAAAGGTCTCACACTCTATTAGGTAAAGGTCTATTAAAGGGATATGAAACCCACATTTTTTCTCTCTAATGATTCAGATAGAGCACGCAATTTTAAGCAACTTTCTAATTTACTCCTATTATCAATTTTTCTTTGTTCTCTTGGTATCTTCATTTGAAATTAGCAAGTGTTATCCAGGTGCTGAACCAAAAATGGTCTGGCTCCTAAGCTTACAGTCCTGCTTTTTCAAATGAAGATACCAAGAGAACAAATAAAAATTGATAATTGAAGTAAATGAGAATGTTGCTTAAAATTGGATGCTCTATCTGAATCATGAAATCAAATGTTTTGGTTAAATATCGCTTTAATACTCTAATAAAAAAGCATATGCATGAGAAAATATAGGAAATTGTAAGATGCTGATTGCTGATTGGTGGCTAAATTAATATATACTGTATTATATATATATATATATATATATATATATATATATATATATATATATATATATATATATATATATATATATATATATATAGGAAAAAACAATGGCTTGCACTCACTGGTCTTTTAACAAACGTGCCTTTAATGTAACATTTCGGGGACCGTATCCCCTCCCTCAGACCGTCTGAGGAAGGGGATACGGTCCCCAAAATGTTACATTAAAGGCACGTTTGTTAAAAGACCAGTGAGTGCAAGCCATTGTTTTTTCCTATGCTGTTGTCCTGCATGCACCCTGGCAAGCTGTTAATGAAGTGAGAGTGCTCTCCATCTGCTCAACTGAATTTTATATATATATATATATATATATATATATATATACAGTATATCAATTTAGCCACAAGTATTTACTTATTCTGGGTGGGGATGTTTCAAGGATAATCTCCTCTTCCTCCTTGGTATGAGGAAGGGGAGATTATCCCCAAAACATCACTAGAATAAATTAATACTGAAGTTTGTCTGAAACCCAGCGAGTGCGGTCTGTATACTTTCTATTTATCTCCCCTGCCAGCACCCTGGTTGTTGTCATTTTTGGATAGCGAGTGTGCAGTTCCCACCATTCCTGTATATATATATATATATATATATATATATATATATATATATATATATATATATATATATATATATATATATATATATATATATATATATATATATATATAAATGGACTGAACTCAAATCAGACTGGGTACACATCCTATGACCCTGCAAAACTCACAGTCCTAAGTGTTCACCAGCACTTGCAGACAACTGCACAGGTTTCAGGGACTCTGGTAGTTAACACCAGACAAATCTGTGTGCAAAGCCATAGGGAAAATTACAAAACAAAACTATTAACAAAACACATAGAACCACTGGCACTCTCTAGCAAGCACACAGCTAGATTAAATGCAAAATGGAAGAGTTAGTTACAGCATTTGGCCAAATTGTGATAGGCCTAGAACCACATCACAGTGCTTGCAAGAGATTACCAGACTGATATACTTTATATTAAGGGCTAGATTACTAGTGGTGCAGTATTTTTTTTGCAATCGCAAAAATTCTGCTAGTGTTAAGCTTTTTGCGCTTGTCGGGTTGCTTTCGTATTACAAGTTTCAAAAAAGCTTATAAACACACACACACAGGATCTATGAAATCAATTATTTCAAACCCAAAGTTCAATGGAACCACTACAAGCAATCTTTCCAAAAATCCCACTGAATATTTTTTAAAATATATAGAGCTAGATTACAAGTGGAACGCTAATTTAACGTGCGCCCATAAACAGCCAAATTTGCCCGGTTACGGACGCACGTTAAATAAACAGCCATTACAAATGGCTGGTTAATGCTACCGCTAGCTTGAATTCATTAACCAGAGATCACCCCCTAAGTGGAGCGCAAATATCGTGCTTGTGAAAGTGAATTTTGCTTTCCACTCGTTATCTAGCCCATAGTTAATTACTTATTATAGGTATTTAAAAGTAGTGCTTTGTATCTGGGGAGAATCCCCCCTTAGGATACACCTTTATCACTATATGCCCTGACAATTGCAAAACAATTATGCCTGAGTCTTATGAATAGTTCTTCTGGAGCTAGAATTCTTACATATGTTGCATGTGAGTTAAACTGGCCCACAAGATGGTATTACTGGCAGTTGATTTTTTAACATTGAATATTTCAGCACTATTGATGTTCACTTGTCCTAAGAGTTTCAAGTTCAAAAATAAATTACCTGCTTGTTTAATTGGCTATCTGAGACCAGGGGGCCAATTTATGAAAGTGCAAGCAGACATGGTACAATGAAGCGTATCATGTCCGCCGCACATCGATAAATGGAGACAGCATACGCTGTCGGCATTTATCATTGCACAAGCAGTTCTGGTGAACTGCTTGTGCAATGCCGCCCCCTGCAGATTGGCCGCTAGCAGGCGTTGTCAATCAGTCTGATCATATAGGATCTGGCGGATTGATGTCCGCAGCCTCAGAGTAGGTGGACAAGTTATGGATCAGCGGTCTTTAGACCGCTGCTCCATAACTGCTGTTTCCGGCAAGCCTGAAGGTTTGCGCGGAAAACTGGGACATCAAGCTCCATTTGGAGCTTGATAATTCGACCTCCAGATATTTAACCCTGAGGCTCATGGTATGATAATTTAAAAAAAAATACGAATTATTAAGATATTCCCGAAGTATATCCCAAATCAGTAATAGGTAACAACGCTTCCAAAAAATATATTGGGCTAGATAACAAGTGGAGTGCTATTTTAACCAGACCTCTGGTTAATTAATAAAATATCCCCCAATTGCCCCCCCAAAAAAGTGTACAAAGCTGTTATAAGGGGTTAAAGGGAGGAGATATTGTTTTAGAAGAAATAAAACAGTGCTTAAAAGTGAAGTCTATAGGGACTGTGAAGTCTCAAACTTACATTGAAGTCTATAGGGACTGTGTTTTTACTTGAAATATATATGTATATGCTTAAATACATTAATATATATCTATATGCTTAAATACATATATATTAATGTTCTAATTTGTGTACATACACATATAAACACATAAATATATATGTATATATTCATATACATATAAATTTTTAATTTGCTGCCCAACGCTGCTGCGCTAGGTTCTTTGCTATGTCTTTTGACATCAGAATGAGGCTCCCATTGAAGACTATGGAAGTGCGCTCTCGAGAATGCGAGGTTGTGTTCGCATTTCACCTACTTTGTAATACCAGCACACTTTTTCCTAATGATTTCTCTTTGTCACCTCAAAGGTGGTGAAGACCGTAAGAAGCAGCAGTCTAATGAACCTGCCCCGCAAGGGCTCCGGAGCAGCTTACGCTGCTTTGTATGTGGAGCCCTATGTAGTTATATATTATGTTTCAAACCTGAAAGTGGTTCACCAAGTGAGTCTATACCAGTTACAGTAGGTCCCTGGGAGTTTTGCATAATAGATTATGAACAATTACCAATCAAACACTTGATTCTGTGGGGTCGATTTATCATCATTCTGTCCGACATGATCTGCTCAGCGCTGCCAGCATTTATCATTGCACAAACAGTTCTTGTGAACTGCTTGTGCAATGCTGCCCCCTGCAGATTCACTGCCAATCGACCGCTCGCAGGGGGTATCAATCAACCTGATAGGGTTAATTGCTGTCCGCCGTTCAGAGCAGGGGGACCAGTTAAGAAGCAGTGGTCTTAAGACCACTGCTTCATAACTGCTGTTTCAAGCGAGCCTGAAGGCTTACGCGGAAACAGGAAAATTCGGCCCCTGTATGGCTAAATCAAGTATACGAATGAGGAAAAAAGAACGCTGAGTCTTGGAGTGGATGAAATTAGGTTTTATTTAGGAGCAGGCTTCATCAGACACATGGTAAGCTCCTATCTTACGCGTTTCACACATGGGTACATGCGCTTCATCAGAGATCAAGTATAGTTGTATATATACATTTTCACATCAAATATGATATTAAATAAATTAATAACTAATACTGAATATATTTCCTGATTATCTTTTTCCTCCATGATGCACATTTAGATCATCAGTGGATTCTGTTCCTGAGAAGTCTTCCCTATCTGAAGTAACTTTGTCACTAAACCTAACTCTTTGAGAGACCTCCTTATTCCCCATGCCCCTCGGTATCGATGAAGATGTCTAATGTCCAAACCGACCTTAAAGTGACATTGTACACTACATTTTTATTTGCATAAATGTTTTGTAGATGATCCTTTTATATAGCCCATTTGGGAGTGTTTTTGTAACAATGTATAGTTTTGCTTATTTTTTTATTATTATTGTGATGATTTTCAGACTCTTAAAAATGCTACACAATGTCACATGTATACATGTGTTTACAGACTCCAGCTGGGTCCTGTATAATTTATCTGTCTTTTCAGAGAAGGGGGGGGGGGGTGTCTGCTCCTTTTGTTTTCCCAGCCCATTTCACTGAGTGTCCCAGCTTAATCTCATCAACACTGCTAAGCTGGGAGCTTCTAAGTACGTTTTACTATACTATACTAGATTTTTAGATCAGTATCTGTGGATATTCTTCTTTATAATAGTGTCTATTACACGCTGTTATATGAAAATTAGTGTATACTGTCCCTTTAAGTTTGTAGTCTTTGTTGTCCCTAATGAATTTAGAATTATTTATTTTCATTGTAGAAGCCACAGTCATTATGTTAGTATAAAGGACATAGGGCTATATTACAAGTGGAGCGCTAAATTATCACGCTCCCACAATCTGGCAAATTTGCAAGTTTGCGAGAGCGAGATAATTAACCAGCCATTACAAGTGGCTGGTTATTGCTACTGCAAGCTCACAGTAGCAATTAGCTCTCTGGAAATTAACCAGAGATCAGATATTAATATTAATATTTTTATGTCGGGTAAGTGCACTTGAGAATATGCAATTGGGTTTGAGCACAAGTATGTTTTTTTTAACTTTATTTGCTCTATTGACTTCTATGGGAGAATACGTTAACAACACGATCACAATATTCCGGCTTTTGGCACGCATCGGGTTAGTGGCACAAGAATTTTTTTTTTACTTTCAACTTGTATTACAATCACTACCCAACAACCACAAAAACTTATTTCTAGCTGAGTTAGCGCGCGAGCAGGGGAGTTAAAAATAATGCTCCACTTGTAATCTGGAACTTTGTGTGATTTCTCTCCATGCTAGTGAGTTTTTGACCATCAGTCCCTTAGAAATAACAATATACAATTTAATACCTCTCTGTTTTACCCCCTCCCCCCCCACACACACACACATAGGGGGCCCGATCCGAAATGCAAATTTTATGCTGGTTTGGTATCACATATACGACGTAACATAGAAGTTATGCTCGTATATTTCACCCTTCGGCCGTAGTTTTTTGGCCCATAGAGTGATATACCAAACCCGCGCAGTTTGGTATCCAATATACAGCGTAAGGACTTATGTGGCGAAAATGGAGAAATCTTACTCCATTTTCACCTCGCCACAAATTGCAGGTGTAGTAAGCCTTACGCTGAGTATTGGAGCCCCGTAACTCTCTAAACTACCTGCAAAATAAAACCTAACACCTAACGCATGCGCAATGTCTATCTACCTGTCAACCGCAATCCCCCACCGCAATCTTTAATAAAGTGCTTAACCCCTAAACCGCCACTCCCGGAGCCTGCCGCCAGCTACATTAAATGTCTTACCCCCTAATCTGACCCCCCTACACCGCCGCCAGCTACATTAAATGTCTAACCCCCTAATGTGATCCCCTACACCGCCGCCAGCTACATTAAAATGATTACCCCCTAATGTGAGCCCCCTACCCCACCGCCACCTACATTAACTATATTACCCCCTAATATGATCCCCCTACACTGCCACCACCTATATTAAATTTATTAACCCCTAATCTAATCCCCCTACACCGCCGCCACCTATATTAAATATATTAACCCCTAAACCTAAGTCTAACCCTAACACCCCCTAACTTAATTATTATTAGAATAAATCTAAATAATATTAATAATATTAACTAAATTATTCCTATTTAAATCTAAATACTTACCTATAAAATAACCCTAAAATAGCTACAATATAATTAATAATTACATTGTAGATATTTTAGGGTTTATATTTATTTTACAGGTAACTTGGTATTTATTTTAACTATGTACAATAGCTATTAAATAGTTAATAACTATTTAATAGCTACCTAGTTAAAATAATTACAAAATTACCTGTAAAATAAATCACACCTAACACTACCTATCAATAAATTAATTAAATAAACTACAATTATCTAAACTAAAATACAATTAAATACACTAATCTATATTACAAAAACAAACAAACACTAAATTATAAAAAATAAAAAAAGATTACAAGAATTTTAAGCTAATTACACCTAATCTAAGCCCCCTAATAAAATAACAAAGCCCCCCAAAATAATAAAATTTCCCTACCCTAAACTAAATTAAAAAAGTAATCAGCTCTATTACCAGCCCTTAAAATCGCCTTTTGTGGGGCATTGCCCCAAAGTAATCAGCTCTTTTACCTGTAAAAAAAAGAACAACCCCCCATTACAACCCACCACCCACACACCCCTAATCTAAAACCCACCTGATCCCCCCTTAAAAAACCTAAGTCTAACCCCCAAGTGGTCCTTACTTGCCCTGAAGACCGGCGGAGAAGGTCCTGTTCCAGGAGGAGAAGTCTTCTTCAAGGCGGCGACCTCTTCTTCTTCCAGGAACCAGCCGGCGCGGAGCGGAGGAGTTGAAGACCGATGAACACGGAGCTGAAGACTGTCCTCTCTGGAACTGAAGACCGGCGATGCAGGAACTGAAGATCGGCGACGCTGGAACTGAAGAACGGAGCCATGGAGCGTGGAGGATCCTCTTCATACGATCTCCACCGTACACTGAATAGGAATTCAAGATACGCGATTAAAAATGGCGTCCCTTGAATTCCTATTGGCTGATTTGAGCCTTGAAATTGAAATCAGCCAATCGGATGAGAGCTACTTTAATTCTATTGGCTGATTTGAATCAGCCAATAGAATTACAGTAGCTCTTATTCTATTGGCTATTTAAATCAGCCATTGGCAAATCAAATTCTTATGTGTAAAAAACTACTCACACAGTTTTTATTAATAAATTGCATCACTCTATGTGAGTAGTTTTTTACACATAAGAATTTTTTATCACTAGTAACAACTTTATCATTTTTCACATTCATATTTTTTTATATAGCGACACTTTCACGATATCACTCAGATAAGTTTCTTTTTTATTTCAAATAACTAATTACCATTTGAGTAATCCTAGGATATATAATTAAAAATATTACACTCTTTTCCTCTGACCACTGTCCAATGCAACAAAGTACAAACAATTTTTAGGACGTATGTTACAAATTTAAAAAATAATATCTCTCTATAAAATTCTACAAAAAATTTTTTTCTGATACCTTTAGCTTTTTTAGCGCACTTACCCCAACCCTCCAGAAATTTGTACTCACACTTATTTCTGGACATCGCTAGTTTGTCCAACTTACGGCACTTTAGCAACTGCCGGCGCCGTATATGTGAAACTACGGGCGGGACAGGTTTCCATGCTTGCGCCGAAACCTGCGCCATATATCGGATCATGCCCAGGGAGTGTAATTTCTTCTAAACCTTCTAGTTACCTTTTTTTTAACCAGTACTTAAGTATTGAAATTTTCAGTGATAGTTGGGGATACAACAGGCAAAATCAGTTATTTTAAAAGAAAGAATACAGTTAAAAGAGCTATCTGTAAACAATGTAATACACTCCAGCAGGTAAAATGGATCATTATAAACATATTAGAGGGGAGAAGAAAACATACTACAATGATCATAAATCTGAATGATCCTGAAGAAGTAGGGTTGCTGTAATGCCGCTTTATGGGAGGGCACTTATGAAAAGTACATATGTTAGGGGCTATTTAAAGAAATGTTTAAATAATGTTCATTTGTGTACCCCCTTAAGGCAGCAATATGACAACCCTATGAAGAAAGCAGGTTTTGTGCAAAACTAATCTGGACAGTATTTTCATTTTTAACATGGTTGTATCCTTTTAAGATGGAGGACTTTGATAATAAATATTTCGTCCAATATATATATATATATATATATATATATATATATTGAAATAAAGATGAAATAATATCCAGGCGTCCTCATAAGGTAAAAAATCCAAATCTTTATTCTCAGCAGGTCATATCACAGTTAAAAGACCCTGTGCAGCAGAGCCTCTGATAAAAACAATTCAGCAAGCACAGCCTAACATGTTTCGGCCAGCCTGGCCGTAATCATAGACATATCCCCCTTCTCAGAGGGTGTGCTATTTAAAGGGTAATACTCCGCCCCTTAAACAATTAAAAAACAAACACTGTAATTGATTTTAATTAATAATTGCAATGCCTATCACTATCATTTTATATATAGTACAACACTAATGAACCTATTCGCAATCTTAATGTAAATGAAACTGAACATGATATAAACAAACATACTTTCATTTGTAGGTCACAGATATGACAAACAAAATAATTAATTAGCAGAAAATGGAGGCTCATGGTTAATACAGGAGGAATGGTAAGGCACAGAGGTGCTATCAATACTTTAGCTGACACCTCTGTGCTATATATACTATGTGCTTAGATTAATTGCAGTATATAGTGCTAAACTGAATGCTTATAGTTGTCTACTTAGTGAAGACATATCATACAAGCATGATACTATTCATAATTACATGAAGACATAACCCAGTATCACACAATAGCTATGATGCTAAAGACTAGCACAAAGTACATAATCCAATATTCCTTCTATCATAGATATCTAAATTATAAAGACATATGTTTATATGTTAAATCAATTTGAAATCCTATTGTTCAAATTTGCTCTACACTGACTTAAATAAAGGATATCAACATATAGTATCAAACCAGGTCTCTACTCAAGCTTATAATTATAGATGGATCATTCCCAATAATTGATTACATCAAATTGTGAATTGAATCCACACGGGACCAATGTTTTTAGTCTATGGATCCAATAGATTTCTTGTCTTTCAAGTATTTTTTGTTTGCTGCCCCCTCTTCGTGGCTTGCAAATCGCTTCAATTGCGTTCCATTTAAACATATCAACATTTTTCCCGTGTACTTCAATAAAGTGTCTGGAGAGTGCCGAACAATGGATATCATTTGAGATGTATCCCAAATGCTCCTTAATCCTAGTGCGTATGTCCCGGGTAGTTAACCCAACATACTGCAATCTATGTTGAGTACATTCAACCAAATAGATTACAAATGTTGAAGAACATTTTACACATCCCCTAGTGGTGAATGATTCGTTAGTTACATACGATTCAAAGCCATTCCCTTGCTTTAAGTATTTACATGGTTTACAAAGAGACTTACCACATTTGTAAGTCCCCATAGTATTTAACCATGTACTCCGTGGACCTTGGTCTGGGAGCATGCTAGGTGAGAGCATGTTACCAATTGTCAAGTTTTTAGAATATATAAATTCACAACCTTTGTCAACAATATGCTTCAAGGTTTCATCCCCATATAAAATGGGCATATATTTTTTGACAATGTTGCAAACTTCAGAAAATTGATTCGAATATTTGGTGATAAATTTTAGACCCTTACGTTCGGGTCTCCACTTGGTCCCACCAAGCATTTGCCCCCTATCCAGAGTAGCAACTTCCTTGGACACCTTATCAACCATATTCCTATTGTATCCTCTCTCCACAAAGCGTGACACTAGATCTTTAGATTCTTTTTCAAAATCTTGGTCTAGGCTACAATTTCTTCGTGCCCTCAGGAACTGCCCTTTGACTATACCTTTGTACACATGTGGAGGGTGGTTACTGTGTGCATGCAGGAGACAGTTGCCTGCAATTGGTTTACGATGTAATGTAGTACTGACCTTTCCAGTTAAGCCATCAAACCTTAACAGGAGATCCAAAAAGACGATCTCAGATGCATGACAGTTATGTGTAAATTCAATGCCCATATCATTTGTATTGAGGGTTTGCACAAAATTGTTTATAGAATTTTCATCTCCTTGCCAAATGAACAAGAGATCGTCTATGAACCTCCTATAAAAAGAGATATTACTTATGAAAGGGTTATCATCCGCAAAGACGTGGAACAGCTCCCACCAACCCATAAATAGGTTGGCGTATGAGGGGGCAAATTTGGCCCCCATGGCTGTTCCACGCCTCTGTAGAAAGAAAACCCCCTCAAACATAAAATAATTGTGGCTTAAAAGGAATTCTGTCACTCTCAGAATAAAGCCCCTATGAACCTCGCTTAAATCTGTTTCAGTATCTAGGAAAAATTTAATAGCTTCCAGCCCCTTGTTATGAGGAATTGCTGAATACACAGAAACCACATCTACAGTCAACCATTTTTGATTAGGCAAATGGTCTACCGTTTCCATAAGCCTCAAAACATGTGTTGTGTCTCTGATGTAGCTGGGTAACTTCCTAACAAGGGGCTGTAAGTAAGTGTCAAGCCACTCTGACATGGGCTCCAATAGAGAGCCTATCCCCGCCACAATCGGGCGACCTTTCACATTTTCCAGGCCTTTATGTATTTTTGGAAGATGGTGGAAAATAGGCAAAACAGGATCCTTTACATTCAGTATGGTAGCTGTTTTTCTGTCTAAAATGCCTATTTCCACACCATCATCCACCAATGACATAAGCTCCCTCTGGAACCTAGCAGTGGGATTGAAGGAAAGTTCCACATAGACATTGCAGTCACCCAGTTGTCGTTGTGCTTCCAATACATATGAACTTCTGTCCATAACAACGACGCTGCCACCTTTGTCAGAATTTTTTATGACCAGTGAACTGTTTGACTGCAATGACCTAAGAGCCTCCCTTTCTTTAAAATTGAGATTAGATCCAATATGGGTATTATTCTCTGAGAGTACAGTAAGGTCCTCCAATACACGCTTATGGAACAATTCCAACTGTTTACCCCTTGTTTGAATGGGATAAAAGTTAGATTTAGTGTTAGTAAGCTGTCCTGTTGCATGTTCATATGGAGTATCAAGTGTGTCAGTGCTGTCTAGTGTCCTTAGAGTTAACATACTACGTGTGTCCTCAAAGTTTAGGAGATGTATCTCCTCCAGACCATCCCTGGTTCTCATATCTGTAACAGAATCAGCTGATTCTGAATAGTGTTTTTTAAGTGTAAGCTGTCTTACAAACTTATTTACATCAAGGATGGTCTGGAAGAGATCAAAATTCCTAGTTGGACTGAAATTTAAACCAAATTTAAGCACCTTTGTTTCCAAATCACTCAAAGTATGTGAAGAAATATTAATCACATCCATTTGTTTTATTGCTTTGGAATCGTTGTCTTCCTGAGCAAATATTTGTCTCTCCCTCTCTGAGGTGGGGGCTTTTTCTGCCCTCCTCCCCCTTTTATATATATGGGTACGTTAGCTACGCATGCTTTTTTTCCCCCGCACCTTTTAAATACCGCTGGTATTTAGAGTTCACAGAATGGCTGCGTTAGGCTCCAAAAAAGGAGCGTAGAGCATAATTTAACGCCACTGCAACTCTCGATACCAGCGGTGCTTACGGACGCGGCCAGCTTCAAAAATGTGCTCGTGCACGATTCCCCCTTAGAAAACAATGGGGCTGTTTGAGCTGAAAAAAAACCTAACACCTGCAAAAAAGCAGCGTTCAGCTCCTAACACAGCCCCATTGTTTGCTATGCGGAAACACTTCCAAAGTCTGCACCTAACACCCTAACATGAACCCCGAGTCTAAACACCCCTAACCTTACACTTATTAACCCCTAATCTGCCGCCCCCGCTATCGCTGACCCCTGCATATTATTATTAACCCCTAATCTGCCGCTCCGTACACCACCGCAAGCTACATTATAGCTATGTACCCCTAATCTGCTGCCCCTAACACCGCCGACCCCTATATTATATTTATTAACCCCTAATCTGCCCCCCTGAACGTCGCCTCCACCTGCCTACACTTATTAACCCCTAATCTGCCGAGCGGACCGCACCGCTACTATAATAAAGTTATTAACCCCTAATCCGCCTCACTCCTGCCTCAATAACCCTATAATAAATAGTATTAACCCCTAATCTGCCCTCCCTAACATCGCCGACACCTAACTTCAAGTATTAACCCCTAATCTGCCGATCGGAGCTCACCGCTACTCTAATAAATTTTTTAACCCCTAAAGCTAATTCTAACCCTAACCCTAACACCCCCCTAAGTTAAATATAATTTTATTCTAACGAAATAAATTAACTCTTATTAAATAAATTATTCCTATTTAAATCTAAATACTTACCTGTAAAATAAACCCTAATATAGCTACAATATAAATTATAATTATATTGTAGCTATTTTAGGATTAATATTTATTTTACAGGCAACTTTGTATTTATTTTAACCAGGTACAATAGCTATTAAATAGTTAATAACTATTTAATAGTTACCTAGTTAAAATAATTACAAAATTACCTGTAAAATAAATCCTAACCTAAGTTACAATTAAACCTAACACTACACTATCAATAAATAAATTAAATAAACTACCTACAATTATCTACAATTAAACCTAACACTACACTATCAATAAATTAATTAAATACAATACCTACAAATAAATACAATTAAATAAACTAACTAAAGTACAAAAAATAAAATAGAACTAAGTTACAAAAAATAAAAAAATATTTACAAACATTAGAAAAATATTACAACAATTTTAAACTAATTACACCTACTCTAAGCCCCCTAATAAAATAACAAAGCCCCCAAAATAAAAAAATGCCCTACCCTATTCTAAATTAAAAAAGTTCAAAGCTCTTTTACCTTACCAGCCCTGAAAAGGGCCCTTTGCGGGGCATGCCCCAAAGAATTCAGCTCTTTTGCCTGTAAAAAAAACACATACAATACCCCCCCAACATTACAACCCACCACCCACATACCCCTATTCTAACCCAAACCCCCCTTAAATAAACCTAACACTAAGCCCCTGAAGATCTCCCTACCTTGTCTTCACCTCACCGGGTTCAGCGATCGGTCCAGAAGAGGGTCCGAAATCTTGATCCAAGCGGCGGCTGAAGAACGCCATCATCGGGCTGAAGTCAGAAGTCCATCATCGGGATGAAGTCTTCTATCAAGCCGCATCTTCAATCTTCTTTCTTCCGGAGCAGAGCGGAGCCATCTTCTTCCCAGCCGACGCGGAACATCCTCTTCAACCGACGACTACTCGCCGAATGACGGTTCCTTTAAATGACGTCATCCAAGATGGCGTCCCTCGAATTCCGATTGGCTGATAGGATTCTATCAGCCAATCGGAATTAAGGTAGGAATATGCTGATTGGCTGATGGAATCAGCCAATCAGATTCAAGTTCAATCCGATTGGCTGATCCAATCAGCCAATCAGCCAATCAGATTGAGCTCGCATTCTATTGGCCTGAATCACATTTTTTGGGGGGTTTCATGTCCATTTAACTTTCTTCTCCAAGGGTTTTAGAAAAGGAGTAAGTTATCTTCACGAAATGTATCTATTCACTGGCCAGCTAGGCCCAAGCCAAGAAAAGTAAATTTAAATATATATATTGGAAAAAAGAGACTGATAGAAAGGTTAGGGTGCAAATAATATTTGAATCAATAGTATATGAATAATCCATATTTTTTCTAGCTGAGTTAGAATTTGTTATTTTATTCATATTATATACTATTAAGACATTTTATATATATATATGACAATTTTTATTAATAATTTCTTATTCATATACTATTGATTCAAATATTATTTGCGCCCTAACTTTTCTATCAGTCTCTTTTTTCCAATATTCTTTCTTACCTAGGTTGGAGGGTTTAGGGACTCTCTCGCCTGGGTAGATAGATTGGGGCAGCATTTAACAATTATTTTTCACATATTATTGCTACCTCTTATACTTCTAAGCTTAGGTCTCTTTTGTTGCGTCAGACGCACACTTTTCTTTTTCTTATTTAAATATATATATATATATATATATATATATATATATATGCATGCCTTTTTCTTCCTTTAGGATGACTCATTTCTGTTGTTGGTCTGTAAAAGGGAACTTAGCAACAACTAAGCTCTAAGGCTCTGGGGGCGTGATCCGATATACAGTGTAGTTTTCGGTGCAAGCGTGGAAACCTGTGCCAAACGTAGTTTTAGCTCGCACAGCGAGCTATCTCATATACGGCGCCGGCATTTGCCAAAGTGCCGTAAGTCTGACAAACTAGCGATGTCCAGAAATCTGCGTAAGTACAAATTTCTGGAGTCGCCAGTAACTTACGGCACTTTAGAAACTGCCGCCGCATAAAAAAACTTACTAAAGTATACAATCTGCCGTTACTGTCTAACACGCCTCCCAAAAATAACCCTACACGTATACCCCTCTGTCCGCAATCCCCCCCTCTCACTCCTAACAATAAATATACTAACCCCTAAACCGCCGCTCCCGGACCCCGCCAGCTACATTAACTATATTACCCCCTAATATGATCCCCCTACACCGCTGCCACATATTTTAACTATATTACCCCATAATGCAAGCCCCCTACCCCGCCGCCACCTATTTTAACTATATTACCCCCTAATGTGAGCCCCCTACCCCGCCGCCACCTATTTTAACTATATTATCCCCCTAATCTAATCCCCCTACCCCGCCGCCAACTATTTTAACTACATTACCCCCTAATCTAATCCCCCTACCCCGCCGCCACCTATATTAAAATGATTAACCCCTAATCTAATCCCCCTACACCGCCGCCACCTATAATAAATGTATTACCCCCTAAAATACTAAAATGTCCCTACCCTAAACTAAATTACAAATAGCCCCGAAAAGGGCCTTTTGCGGGGCATTGCCCCAAAGTAATCAGCTCTTTTACCTGTAATCTGACCCCCCCTACACCGCCGCCACCTATATTAAATAAATTAACCCCTAATCTAATCCCCCTACACTGCTGCCACCTATATTAAATATATTAACCCCTAATCTGACCCCCCTACACCGCCGCCACCTATATTAACTATATTAACCCTAATTATATTAGGGTTAATATAGTTAATATAGTTAGTATATTATATATATTATTAATGTAGTTAATAATTAATATAGTTATAATATTATATATATTAACTATATTAACCCTATCTAACCCTAAGACCCCTAACTTAATTATTATTGCCATAAATCTAAATAATATTAATATTATTAACTAAAATATTCCTATTTAAAACTAAATACTTACCTATAAAATAAACCATAAGATAGCTACAATATAATTAATAATTACATTGTAGCTATTTTAGGGTTTATATTTATTTTACAGGTAACTTGGTATTTATTTCAACTAGGTACAATAGCTATTAAATAGTTAATAACTATTTAATAGCTACCTAGTTAAAATAATTACCAATTTACCTGTAAAATAAATCCTAACCTAAGTTACAAATATACCTACACTATCAATAAATTAATTCAATAAACTACAATTATCTAAACTAAAATATAATTAAATACACTAAACTAAATTACCAAAAAAACAAACACTAAATTACAAAAAATAAAAAAAGATTACAAGAATTTTAAGCTAATTACACCTAATCTAAGCCCCCTAATAAAATAACAAAGTCCCCCAAAATAAAAAAATGTCCCTACCCTAAATTAAATTACAAAAAGTTATCAGCTCTATTACCAGCCCTTAAAAGGGCCTTTTGTGGGGCATTGCCCCAAAGTAATTAGCTCTTTTACCTGTGAAAAAAAGAACAACCCCCCCATTACAACCCACCACCCACACACCCCTACTCTAAAACCCACCCTATCCCCCCTTAAAAAACCTAAGTTTAACCCCCAAGTGGTCCTTACCTGTCCTGAAGACCGGCGGAGAAGGTCCTGTTCCAGGCGGAGAAGTCTTCTTCCAGGCGGCGACCTCTTCTTCTTCCAGGAACCAGCCGGCACGGAGCGGAGGAGTTGAAGACCGATGACCGTGGAGCTGAAGACTGTCTGCTCTGGAACTGAAGACCGGCGATGCAGGAACTGAAGATCGGCAACGCTGGAACTGAAGACCGGAGCCATGGAGTGTGGAGGATCCTCTTCATACGATCACCGCTGTACACTGAATCGGAATTCAAGGTACGCGATTAAAAATGGCATCCCTTGAATTTCTATTGGCTGATTTGAGCCTTCAAATTCAAATCAGCCAATCGGATGAGAGCTACTTTAATTCTATTGGCTGATTTGATTATCAAATAGAATAAGAGCTACTGTAATTCTATTGGCTGATTAGAAAAGCCTAATAGTCCCCTTCTCTATTCTCTGTTTTTCTTTTCTATTTCTTTTTTTAATATGGAGGCATACCAGCAGCAGACCAAGGAAATGATGGCACTGTTATGCCAGAAGAGTGATATTCCCTTTCGTGGAAAGACGAAGGATTGATTGATACAAGCTCTTTTGGAATATAACAGCAGCCAGGCTGCACAAGCTGCAGTCTCAGGAGAGGTATCTGCAGCTGTGGGCAGTGATTCATCAAGTTCTGGAGATCCATTGCACTGTTATCTGCAAACTGTTTTAAAGCATATGGGCTCAGCAGGTCCATGTTTGCGCAGGGAGCTGATCCTCAAAGCAGCTGAGCACTAGGCTGAAAGAGAGGCTCAGGCCACTGAGAGACAGGCTGCTGAGCACTGTGCTGAAAGAGACAGAGAGGCTGCTGAGCACCAGGCTGAAAGAGACAGAGAGGCTGTAAGGGAAACTGCTGAGAGAGAGGCTGCTAGGGTAGCAGCTGAGAGGGAGGCTCTAGCCACAGAGAGACAGGCTGCTGAGTAACAGAGAGAGAGAGAAAGAGAGAGGCACTGGCCACTGAGAGATAGGCTGCTGAATGACAGGCTGAGAGAGTATCAATTACAGCTTGCACGTTTGGCGAGAGAGACTGTCTCACCTGTTGTTAGTAAATCTAGAGACTCCTCTGTTCACAGAGTGTGTGTAGAGAATTTTCCCACTCTTGAGAAAGATAGTGATGTGGATGTATTCCTGCGCAGATTTGAAAACATTTGTAGACAGACACAGTTGCCAAGGGAGCAGTGGACCAAGTATCTTACTCATGGGCTGAAAGGTCCTGCACTGGAAGCTTTTGCTGAACTTGCCCCAGAGTTTGATCAGGACTATGATGCAATTGAAGCTGCACTGCAGAGGAAGTATAATCTCACTCCTGATGTGTACAGAAATAAATTTTGTACTCTGCAAAGGGGTATATCAGAGAGCTATACTGCAGTTGTTGGAAACCTGATGACAGCCTTTAAACAGTGGATCAGAGGGCTAGATATTTCCACTATGGAGGAGTTGGAAGATTTAATGGTTAAAGAACAATTCATGTAGCTGTGCCCGGCAGAGGTACAGGAGTGGGTCCATAATCGAAAACCAAAAACAGCATTGGAGGCGGGTGAGCTGGTGGATTTTTACACAGCCAACAGGTCATCAATGAATGGGAGAAAATCCTTTGTTAAGGGGGCATCAACCTGGAAAGGAGCGGCTCCATGACCCCCCTTCACAAAGCCTGTTGTGCCTTTGTTTAATGTGTCTGTTCCCTCTGGGAAAGGAGGGGCGAGTGCCGCATCTGGGCAGGGAGATACCTGCATGTGTTTTGCTTGCAACAAAGTGGGCCACATCAGCTTCACTTGCCCAGAGAATATTAAATTGGTGCAGTCAGCTGGAGGGAGTAATCCCTCAGAAGTACCAGCATCTGTTTTGTTCGTTACATGACCAGAGGAAATCAACAATGAGAACTTACAACCTGTGACTGTCGGAGTTAAGGTAACCTTGGGGCTTCGGGACACAGGTGCAGCAGTGACTCTTGTACGTCCAGGACTAGTGAGCCCTAAGGACATTATTCCTGGCAGGACTGTAGCAGTTAAAGGGATTGGGGGATTGTAACTTGCAGTGCCTATGGCATGTGTATATTTAGATTGGGGAGCAGGGAGAGGTTTAAGAATTGTGGGGGTATCTGAAAATATTCCTAATGATGTTTTACTGGTTAATGATCTGTGTAGATTGTTATCTCTTTATGTGCCTGACAATGCTATATGTGACCTAGTGACATTAGCTGTAGACCCTGATGTGCAAAGGGCTATGTGTAAAAAAACTCAGGGGCATGCTGACCAGGAGGGAGGACAGAGTGCATATGTGCAAGGGGTTGTGCCTGAACTGGGGGTTTCTATGCTGAGATATGAAAATGTAAGAGGAGAGACTGACTAGGGAGAAGGACGGATAGATGGTGTGGGTCTTTCTGTGCTTAGCCCAGTAGAATCGGGAGAACTGTACAGTGTGAGACTGACTGGGGAGAAAGGAGGTGGGTGGGTCTGTTTGTGCCTGAACCAGCAGTATCTCTAGAACATAGTTTAAATGTACAGGGATTAAATGACTATGAAAGGAGGCAGATGGGTGATGTGTGTCTGTCTGTGCTTGAAACAATTGAGTATAAAGAAAGAAGTGAGGCTATGGGGGAAAAGAATGACTGGATGACTGGGCCGCTGGATGATGTGTGCCAGTCTGTGCCAGAACAAATGGGGTCCCCTGTGGAAAGAAAGAGACAGGATATATGGGGATAAATGGCAAAAAGAAGATATGTGCTTGTCTGCACCAGTGTCAGAAAGATCCCAAATTCTGTGTGAGCATGTGAAGGGGCAGACTGACTGTGAGAGAGAGCAGGGGGAGAATGTAGCCCACTCTGTGCCAGAAGCAGCAGCCCCCAGAATCCAGAGTGTGTGAGGGAGGAGGGTACAGCATACTCTTTGAAGGAGCCCCAGAGTGAGTGTAAAAGATTGTAGGTGACAGAGACCCCAGTTACCTCAGCTGTGGCCTATAAGCAGACTGCACAGACTGCAGATGCAGGGGGGAGGAGTACAGATAAGTGTATTTACACAGCCCCACTGTGCCATTCAGCAGATACACTGACAGGCAGTGGCGTCACTAGGGTTGGTGTCACCCGGTGCGGTAAGTCATGGTGTCACCCCCCCAGAAAGCAGACACACACAAAAACACAGGCAAACACACATACAAACACTCAGACACACTTAAACACATACTCAGATGCACACACAAACACTCGGAAACACACTCAGACACACACACAAAAACACACACAAAAACACTGAGACACACAAAAACTCAGACACACACATACAAAATATGTAAACTGCATTGCATTAATTAGGAAGCTCATGCCTAGAGCTGCTCCCTGGCTCAGCAGAACATCAAATGAAAGACAAACAGAGCACTCTAAAATAAATCACTGAAGAAAAGGTTTAGGCACGCAAACTATGAAAATTCTGCTCTCTGACTCTGTTCCAAGTCTGTCAGTGCACAGCCCTGGGCCGCATGTCACTGAGCAGTGAGCACAGATAGGCAGGCAGGTTTAGCCTAGCAGCGCAACTTTGCAAGCCCCACGGCACACCCACAACATTCATAGTGAAATTGGGCAGGGGAGGAGCAAAGTACAAACAAGCAAAAGCAGCCGGGAAAACTATTTGTTGAAATTGCAGCACTGGCTCAAGGGGCAAAAAAATTGTGTGTCTACAACTTCCCCAGTCCCACTAATGTTCACAAATGCAAGCCTCTAATAAAATAATCTATGCATCTCAACATTGTATTTCTTTGAATTTCAATAAAATTATTATTTTTTTTTTGGTGTCACCCCCTGGAGGGTGTCACCCGGGTGCGGCCCGCCCCCCCCCCCCCGCCCCCCCCTAGTGACGCCACTGATGACAGGTTTGCGATGTCAGAGTCCCCAGCAGGCTCAGCAGATAGGGCCCACAGTGGAGAAAAGGGGGCAGGTAGGCAACCCCCTATCAACCATAAAAAGGTGCAGGGGTACAAGAATTCTACTCCAGTGGAAGGGCAAGATCCCTGGGTAGTTAATAAAAAGCGGACAGCACACAATATGTTTAGAGAGCACACAATATGTAGTAAGAAACTAGGCTTCACAGACACCTCTGTAACAGGATATGATGTATATTTCAGGGACAAGATGCAAGCCTTATTGGGGGAGGTACCTGCAAAACCCAGAGATACAAATGCCATATTCCTACAAAAACAGTTGCAGGATTCTACTGCCAGAGAGGGAGTGTATTAGATGGGGCAAAATGTTCTTGTACTAACACCCATGAGGCAGAGCAAGCTACAGGCTGTATGGGAGGGTCCCTGCAAAATATTAAATCAGCTGGGTAGAGCAAATTAATCCTCTTAAGTCTGGAAAGACAAAAAAAACAGAAGGGGCGCTTCCTTGTGCAGATTAATTATTTTACAAATGTAGAAACAAAACGCTTGCTCCTATTGTACTCACATACACGGCAGCACTTGTCGTGCTATTGGGTGTAGGCTGAAGATTTAACTGCGCTCCAGCTCACAGATGTTAACCTCGTCAGGTCCGGCAGAATATTAGACACAGCGTGTTAATATCCTGGTTCCTCTTTCCTTAACTCTTCACCTCCAAACTGAATATGTATGAGAAGAGGGATACAACACACAACTCCTAGTGCAGATCAGTGAGATATCATATGATATCAAAAACTCACGCTTAATAGTATACGCACAAACGCTGCAGCACTCTGATGTGCTGATTGGGGCAGACTGGAGTCTCACAGCGCTTCAGCTCACTGATGTGGCTAGTGACTCAATCCAAAGCTATCCCAAAGTGAGCACAATGCCCAGGTAACAGAAGATAGATTTAGTGGAAAAATTCAGTTGATAAAAAACGATACGAAGTAATATGTAAAACAAATTGACACTTTAATTAAAAACATTTAAAAAGTTACAGCACTCATATGTGCACATATAAAATAAAAACGTGCTACGCATTTCTCAGTCAGCAGACCGTTTCTTCAGGCATATACACAGATTACCTTGTATCGTATTTAAATCTATTTTAACCAATCACCTTGCCTTAAATTTATTACATCATGAGGAACATAGGTAAATGAGATTACTCATTGTCTAAAGCGTACAACATACAAAAGCAAGTTGATATTTCTTACAACCCCACATAATAAAAATCTGTACAGCATATAATAAATACTATCGAACAAATACTATTGTTACAGGCTGACAATTAATCAGACAGATATGAAGCAAAACGCCACCATTAGGACTCATGTTTAAATTGATATATTCAGAGTGATACTAAACGTATAGAAAAATAAATACATTTATAAAATTATCAGTATCTAGGGCAAGGATAGGCACGGACCAAGGCTGTGGCGGACATTTTCCAAAGTACAGAACTTAGTGAAGGACACCAAGGTACATTTCAAATTAAAAACATCAAAAAACACTCTCTTTACCGGGCAGAGGATTCATGGTGGAATAGCCATCCAACAGAAGTGGTAGAGACAGTGAAGGAGTTTAAACATGCATTGGATAGGCATAGGGCTATACTACATATAAGAGAAGGTTAGGAATTAATGGAAATATTCAGAAAATTGGGCAGACTAGATGGGCCGAATGGTTCCTATCTGCCGACACATTTTATGTTTCTATAAGTCAGGAGCACTTTGCTGTCAAATGAGCCATACATTGGATGCCCCTGGTCTAGTTCCACAACTGCAAATTAGTCATCTAATCAAACAAGTTAAAAATAACATTTATATAAAGACTGCTTGTGGTATACTGGTATAAAATGTTTTCAAAATTCTTACCTTTTATTTATTTTTTGGTTGTATTGAGAGTCTGCAACTCCTGATCAAACCCACCCAACTTGATGTTAATCACATGATCATCATGTTTGGTTACTTACTTAGTAAGGTTTGTCAGAGTAGGCAGCAGCCTTCTACACAGAGACATTAGCAACATGCTGCCGCACAGATCAAGAAATCGGGACGGGTCACATCTCACTGGTGGTTGACACAGGCTGCACTGCAGGCGGCTTGCTTCTTCCCTCTCACTCACTTTCCCGCTACTGAGCAGCGTCATATGGGTGCAGCACCAACCCTGTGAAATGTGGCAATGCGTGCATCAAGGTGGTGTCAGGACCAGCATTCATCTGTCCTACTCCTGCCTCACCACCGCAAAACGAGTGGCGGACACTGCAAGGGCCAGTCATGGACACCAGTGTCCGTGTACGGACACCTTGCCTATCCCTGATCTAGGGTCTTAAAGGGACATTACAATGGAGATGGCACTAAATTAAAAAGTGTTTGTCGCAACTCTCACACTAATAAAATGTGAACAAAGAATGTAACAATCTTCCTATACTGTCGAGTGTATTTAAATACTAAAGAGAAAATGTTAAAGTCTACACATAATTCCTATTAAATACAGGAGTAATGTTAAATGAAATCAGCAAAGAAGTAGTAATTGTAATATTTGTAACAAACAGAAAAACAACTAACTATATTGATGATGGAAACCTAGTAGCTAAATAACCAAAGAATAAAAAAAAAAAGTATCATATAATTTCATATTCGTGAAAAATAGATCTTTAGTAACTTAAATGATAAAGTGAAAACGTATGTGAAACTATAAACAATGTGGAGATTTCTCCCTTTTGTGACAATAAACTCACAATTATCCTCCCTCTATAATATAAAACTATCCTACATGTTTAACAAACATCTGCCGAATAAACTGCAAGTGATAATAATAAACTCTATATAACCCATAAGTGGGATACTTCTAAGTGCTGTTCTGATAAACTATATAAAGTGCAAGTTGCAATATAAATATTATAATGCACATAGTGTGATTAGATTAAATTTTATTAAGCCACTTAAGACTAGATATTACTAGTCGTGGTTTCCAACATCTTTACAAGCACAAAATAATAATATTAAGGATGAATGTGACACATAGGCATCTATTTATTAAAGCGTCGATTTTCTTACATTCGACTGCACCAATACGCTTGCCTAAGATCGCTTAACATCGCGGCCGCGGACCTGAATACGTTCTCCAAAGTTACCAAAAAAGCTATAAAAAGCTGCGCACCAAGTACAGTGCAATGAGCAGCGGACTGTTGTTAACTAACAGTCATCAATCTCGCTGCTCTTCGGCTTTTTTTCAGCTTTCTTGCTACCCTGTCACTAAACACCCACTATATTGTTTATCCCCTAAACCACCGCTCCCGGACCCCGCCGCAACTCTAATAAAGTGTTTAACCCCTAAACTGCCACTCTCAGACCCCGCCGCAACTCTAATAAATGTATTTAACCCTAAACCGCCGCTCCCGGAGCCCACCGCAACTAAATAAAGTGTTTAACCCCTAAACTGCCGCTCCCGGACCCCGCCGCAACTAAATACAATTATTAACCCCTAAACCGCCACTCCCGGACCCCGCCCCCACCTACATTATACTTATTAACCCCTAATCTGCCCCCCCTACACCGCCGCAACCTACCTACATTTATTAACCTCTAATCTGCCACCCCCAATGTCGCCGATACTATATTAAAGCTAAAATATAACTAATAGTTACATAGTAGCTATCTTAGGGTTTATTTTTATTTTACAGGCAAGTTTATATTAATTTTAACTAGGTACAATAGTTATTAAATAGTTATTAACTATTTAATAACTTCCTAGTTAAAATAAATACAAATATACCTGTAAAATAAAACCTAACCTAAGTTACAATTACACCTAACACTACACTATAATTAAATAAATTCCCTAAACTAAATGCAATTAAATACAATTTAAAAAAATTATTTAAAGTACAAAAAAATGATTGGCTGATAGAATTCTATCAGCCAATCGGAATTAAGGTAGGAAAAATCCTATTGGCTGATGCAATCAGCCAATAGGATTAAAGTTCAATCCTATTGGCTGGTGCAATAAAATAGGATTTTACCTACCTTAATTCCGATTGGCTGATAGAATTCTATCAGCCAATCGGAATTGAAGGATTGCCATCTTGGATGACGTCATTTAAAGGAACCGTCATTCTTTATTTGGACGTCGTTTGAAGAGGATGCTCCGCGTCGGATGTCTTGAAGATGGAGCCGCTCCACGCCGGATGGATAAAGATAGAAGATGCCGCCTGGATGAAGACTTCTGCCCGTCTGGAGGATCACTTCTGCCCATCTGGAGGATCACTTCTGCCCGTCTGGAGGACCACTTCTGCCGGCTTTGTGGAGGACTTCGGCCCGGTTAGGTGAAGACTTCTCAAGGTAGGGTGATCTTCAAGGGGTTAGTGTTATTTTTTTTTAAGTGGGGATTAGGTGGGTTTTAGAGTAGGATTGGTTGTGTGGGTGGTGGGTTTTAATGTTTGGGGGGGTTGTAATTTTTATTTTACAGGTAAAAGAGCTGATTACTTTGGGGCAATGCCCCGCAAAAGGCCCTTTTAAGGGCTATTTGTAATTTAGTGTAGGGTAGGGCTTTTTTTATTTTGGGGGCTTTTTTATTTTGTTAGGGGGATTAGATTAGGTGTAATTAGTTTTAAAATCTTGTAATTATTTTATTATTTTCTGTAACTTAGTGTTTGTTTGTTTTTGTACTTTAGATAATTTTAATTGTATTTAGTTTAGGGAATTTATTTAATTATATTGTAGTGTTAGGTGTAATTGTAACTTGGGTTAGGTTTTATTTTACAGGTATATTTGTATTTATTTTAACTAGGAAGTTATTAAATAGTTAATAACTATTTAATAACTATTGTAAATAGTTAAAATAATACAAACTTGCCTGTAAAATAAAAATAAACCCTAAGATAGCTACAATGCAACTATTAGTTATATTGTAGCTATCTTAGGGTTTATTTTATAGGTAAGTATTTAGTTTTAAATAGGAATTATTTAGTTAATGATAGTAATATTTATTTAGATATATTTAAATTATATTTAAGTTAGGGGGTGTTAGGGTTAGACTTAGGTTTAGGGGTTAATAAATTTAATATAGTGGCGGCGGTGTAGGGGGGCAGATTAGGGGTTAATAAATATAATGTAGGTGGCAGCAGTGTAGGGGGGGCAGATTAGGGGTTAATAAGTATAATGTAGGTGGTGGTGGGCTCCGGGAGCGGCGGTTTAGGGGTTAATACGTTTATTTAGTTGCGGCGGGGTCTGGGAGCGGCAGGATAGGGGTTAATAAGTTTTATTTAGGTGGCGGCGGTGTCGGGGCGGCAGAGTAGGGGCTAATAAGTATAATGTAGGTGGCAGCGGTGTAGGGGGGGCAGATTAGGGGTGTTTAGACTCGGGGTACATGTTAGGGTGTTAGGTGTAGACGTTCCCATAGGAATCAATGGGATATAGGGCAGCAGTGAACATAAGCTCTCACCGACTCCCATTGATTCCTATGGCATTCGCCGCCTCCAGGGCGGCGGATTGAAAACCAGGTACGCTGGGCCGGAATAGTGCCGAGCGTACCTGGTAGTAGTTTGATAACTTCCAAAAGTAGTCAGATTGTGCCGAACTTGCGTTCGGAACATCTGTAGTGACGTAAGCATCGATCTGTGTCGGACTAAGTCCAGCGGATCGAATGTTACGTCACATAGGCATCTATTTATTAAAGCGTCAATTTTCTTACATTCGACTGCACCAATACGCTTGCCTAAGATCGCTTAACATCGTGGCAGCGGACCTGAATACGTTCTCCAAAGTTACCAAAAAAGCTATCAAAAAGCTGCGCACCAAGTACAGTGCAATGAGCAGCGGACTGTTGTTAACTAACAGTCATCGATCTCGCTGCTCTTCGGCTTTTTTTCAGCTTTCTTGCTACCCTGTCACTAAACACCCACACTATACTATATTGTTTATCCCCTAAACCACCGCTCCCGGACCCCGCCGCAACTCTAATAAAGTGTTTAACCCCTAAACTGCCACTCTCAGACCCCGCCGCAACTCTAATAAATGTATTTAACCCTAAACCGCCGCTCCCGGAGCCCACGAAACTAAATAAAGTGTTTAACCCCTAAACTGCCGCTCCCGGACCCCGCCGCAACTAAATACAATTATTAACCCCTAAACCGCCGCTCCCGGACCCCGCCGCCACCTACATTATACTTATTAACCCCTAATCTGCCCCCCTACACTGCCGCAACCTACCTACATTTATTAACCTCTAATCTGCCACCCCCAACGTGGCTGATACTATATTAAAGCTAAAATATAACTAATAGTTACATAGTAGCTATCTTAGGGTTTATTTTTATTTTACAGGCAAGTTTATATTAATTTTAACTAGGTACAATAGTTATTAAATAGTTATTAACTATTTAATAACTTCCTAGTTAAAATAAATACAAATATACCTGTAAAATAAAACCTAACCTAAGTTACAATTACACCTAACACTACACTATAATTAAATAAATTCCCTAAACTAAATGCAATTAAATACAATTTAAAAAAATTATTTAAAGTACAAAAAAATGATTGGCTGATAGAATTCTATCAGCCAATCGGAATTAAGGTAGGAAAAATCCTATTGGCTGATGCAATCAGCCAATAGGATTGAAGTTCAATCCTATTGGCTGGTGCAATAAAATAGGATTTTACCTACCTTAATTCCGATTGGCTGATAGAATTCTATCAGCCAATCGGAATTGAAGGGATGCCATCTTGGATGACGTCATTTAAAGGAACCGTCATTCTTCATTTGGACGTCGTTTGAAGAGGATGCTCCGTGTCGGATGTCTTGAAGATGGAGCCGCTCCACGCCGGATGGATAAAGATAGAAGATGCCGCCTGGATGAAGACTTCTGCCCGTCTGGAGGATCACTTCTGCCCATCTGGAGGATCACTTCTGCCCGTCTGGAGGACCACTTCTGCCGGCTTCGTGGAGGACTTCGGCCCGGTTAGGTGAAGACTTCTCAAGGTAGGGTGATCTTCAAGGGGTTAGTGTTATTTTTTTTAAAGTGGGGATTAGGTGGGTTTTAGAGTAGGATTGGTTGTGTGGGTGGTGGGTTTTAATGTTTGGGGGGGTTGTAATTTTTATTTTACAGGTAAAAGAGCTGATTACTTTGGGGCAATGCCCCGCAAAAGGCCCTTTTAAGGGCTATTTGTAATTTAGTGTAGGGTAGGGCTTTTTTTATTTTGGGGGCTTTTTTATTTTGTTAGGAGGATTAGATTAGGTGTAATTAGTTTAAAAATCTTGTAATTATTTTATTATTTTCTGTAACAGTGTTTGTTTGTTTTTGTACTTTAGATAATTTTAATTGTATTTAGTTTAGGGAATTTATTTAATTATATTGTAGTGTTAGGTGTAATTGTAACTTGGGTTAGGTTTTATTTTACAGGTATATTTGTATTTATTTTAACTAGGAAGTTATTAAATAGTTAATAACTATTTAATAACTATTGTAAATAGTTAAAATAATACAAACTTGCCTGTAAAATAAAAATAAACCCTAAGATAGCTACAATGCAACTATTAGTTATATTGTAGCTATCTTAGGGTTTATTTTATAGGTAAGTATTTAGTTTTAAATAGGAATTATTTAGTTAATGATAGTAATATTTATTTAGATATATTTAAATTATATTTAAGTTAGGGGGTGTTAGGGTTAGACTTAGGTTTAGGGGTTAATAAATTTAATATAGTGGCGGCGGTGTAGGGGGGGCAGATTAGGGGTTAATAAATATAATGTAGGTGGCAGCAGTGTAGGGGGGGGGGCAGATTAGGGGTTAATAAGTATAATGTAGGTGGTGGTGGGCTCCGGGAGCGGCGGTTTAGGGGTTAATACGTTTATTTAGCTGCGGCGGGGTCTGGGAGCGGCAGGATAGGGGTTAATAAGTTTTATTTAGGTGGCGGCGGTGTCGGGGCGGCAGAGTAGGGGCTAATAAGTATAATGTAGGTGGCAGCGGTGTAGGGGGGGCAGATTAGGGGTGTTTAGACTCGAGGTACATGTTAGGGTGTTAGGTGTACACGTTCCCATAGGAATCAATGGGATATCGGGCAGCAGTGAACATAAGCTCTCACCGACTCCCATTGATTCCTATGGCATTCGCCGCCTCCAGGGCGGCGGATTGAAAACCAGGTACGCTGGGCCAGAATGGTGCCGAGCGTACCTGGTAGTAGTTTGATAACTTCCAAAAGTAGTCAGATTGTGCCGAACTTGCGTTCGGAACATCTGTAGTGACGTAAGCATCGATCTGTGTCGGACTAAGTCCAGCGGATCGTATGTTACGTCACTAAATTCTTCTTTTGCCGGTTTGTAGGGTTTGATAACTAAGGCGAATCAGGCTTGCCACAAATATGCTGCGGAATTCCATCGTATTTACGGTTGACGGCTTGATAAATACATGCCATAATGTGTATACAATTTTTTATACTAATAATAAGACCTATGTGACAGTGCAATGAGAAAAAATCTACCTCTATGCTCTTGCGAAAGAAAGTATGAAATTATATTAAAAATGTAAAACCAAAAAGGGGGCAATAAGTCCTTACTGTACAAACTAAAAAAAGAAAGAAAAATAATTGGGAAATGGGTGGATTCAGTTCTATAGTATTAATTATAATAATTAATACATATCTAATTGAATGCTGCCATGTCTATATTCTCGTTAAGGCCAAAGGGAAACAGGAATCCAAATTTGTAGATCCAATATGTTTCCCTTTGCCTTAGACGTATTATTCTATTCATGACAGTTTGGGGTTTAATAATTTCCAATGGGGTAATGACCATTCTGCAATCAATTTTCCCATGTGCATGTACGTGGTGTCTTGATACACTATGTTTTAAAGATCCATTTTTAATGTTTCTTAGATGTTCACTCCATCTTTTCCTTATTTTTCTTGTAGTACGCCCTATGTATTGAACCCCACAGTCACACTTGAGGACATAAATAACAAAATCACTATTACAAGTGATGTGTCCAGAAATTTTAAAGGTCCTACCTGTTGCTGTGGATTTTATAAATCTAGCTTTATTAGTTAGAGATTTACACATCAAGCATCTTGGGTGGTTGCATCTAAACACCCCATTTATTTCCTTATTGAAGCCTAGTGGATTATTGGACTACTGGATCTTCTGGTGGCGCCCCTTTTTGTTGGACTTTGGTTCACAATAGTTGAGTATCTGTCTAGTTATTATTGTTTTTCTTGCAGGTGATCAGCCTCTGTCCACTACTTAACATAACAATCATTCATGTTCATGGGTCAGTGTCTTTCTGATACCACATGTGATTTTCGAATTTAATAATCACATCTTTTAGCATTTATCACATTACAGAGTGTTTACCCTAACTTTTAACACACGTTAGTCTTTTACCACACCTCAATCTTCTTCCTTCTTAGAAAATGTTATCCACCCTAGAGAGAATAATAGGAGAAATTCCTATAACACGGAAGAAAATATCACTGATGCAAACTCAGAACAGAGCAGTAATGGGAAAAAAACATGAAAGAACTTTTTTGTAAATTAGAAGATGTACTTAAAGTGGAAGATTGCCATTGGTGGGACCTAGATACCCTCAAAAAGTATAAAATTAAAAAACAAATACCAAGAGGCTTAAGAATTTTGAAAAACTGCTCCTTTAGGGAGGATCAGGATTTTACTGAAAAATGGCAGAACATCCTCATTACACAGAGACAGAAACTTCTAGATGAAGTCAGTAATAATATTGAACTAACACAAAAATAATTAGAAAATTGGAAGGATCATACAGATAAGGATGAATGATCACACCATTGAAATTATAGATGAATATCAGGATGAAATTATCACTAGAGAAAATAAAAAGATAAAGAGAGACGAAGAAGACTACTCTAAATGGGAAGTCTTCACCTATAATAGGACTAGCCAAAATGAGTGGACGGTAGTGCAGAATAAAAATAAGTTTAAAAGAAATAGTAAGTCCAGAACCCAGTATAAGTATCAACAACCACTAAATAGAGATGCAAGATTCAATCAGAACATGAATGGGGACAATCACTTTTCCAATAAAGGACAGATAGAGCATATACCAAGGAAGGGACAACTTCAACCCCAAAATGGGGAGAAGAATCAACTTCCTAGCACTAAAATAGATTTGCACCACTCTCCAAAGGAATTGATCGCAATAACTTAGATCAATCTAATGGTGAAAATGCATCTAGAGGCCCCTATAGAGACCATCAGAAACCATCCACTTCTGGGGATTTTTTAGGGAGACCAGTAAATCTGGCACCATTGTGGAGAAGAGAAAACAATCATCATCCTCCACAGGGACAGATGTTCCAACAATACCCCAATCACTCCCCACAAGTGGTTTATCAAAATCAGCCCCATATCAGAAAATTACAGGTGTAAAAAGACTGTACACAGATGGGGAAGAAGAGGGAGAGGAAAAACCATACAAAAAGCAAGATTAAAAAAAATAAAAAAAGGAATTTTCAACCTCTCATCATATGTACTATCAGGCGATGAAGTAAGAATTTTGGGAAAGGGCTTATCATACTGTCCCTCTAACCCTCAAAATATCTTTGATCTATTTGCTGATCTAAATAAATTTACAAGGCAATTATCTCTACAGAGATATTTTGCTTAAAAGAATTTAAGAGCAAAAAATATAGTTGGTTTACCCATATTCATTGATTCTATGTAAAATAATCCAACAAAAAATAGGGGAGAAATTATATATACAGATCCCACTGACCTTACTGAGGAATTATTTGAAACATATACACACAATGATTTAGCGTTGCCTTCCTCTTTTAATGCCCCCAGAGAAGATATCACATATATAGATTTATTTCAGACTTTAGTGTTAGAAGACTTTGAAACCATCCCTAAACATATTATTCGCAAACAAAATATGTGGCCTAATTAAAGGAAAGCTTAACTAAGTTTGAGTAAAAATGAGAATATTGTGATACACCAAACGGATAAAGGGGGTGGGACTGTAATTCAGAACTATTGTGATTATGTAAATGAAGCAAAACGTATCCTTTTGGATGAAACTTATTATATTAAACTAAAAGGGGACCCAACTCAAATATACACAAAACAATTGGAACAACTAATTGAATGGGGTTTCAAAGAGGGTATTTTAACTAAAAAATAAAAATCATTTTTGCTACCTATATATCCTGATATTCCATTTTATTATCATCTTCCAAAAGTGCACAAAAGTACAATTAACCCTCCGGGTAGACCCATAATATCGGGCATCAACAGTTTAACTGATCATCTATCCAAGTACATTGACAGTTTCTTGCAGAAACATGTTATTCACTTGAATTCTTATATCAAGAACAAAACAGATGTCCTTTTAAATTATAAAACATCAAAAAGAATGATGATTTCTGGTGGATAACATGCAACGTTGGAGCACTTTATTCAAATATCCCACATGAATCAGGAATTATGGCTATTGAGAATTATCTTAATGGAGTTATGTATTTGCCCCCCTTACAGAAGAAAGTCCTACTGGATGATATTGAATTTATATTACATAATAATTACTTTAAGTTTTTAGATGAATATTATTTACAGGTTAGGGGTACCGCCATGGGCACCAGGTTTGCTCCCAGCTTTGCTAACCTCTATATGGGGTATTTTGAAGAATCTCTGATTTACAATGCAAGGTGGGAGCAAAACCTGGTGTTCTATGGAAGATACATAGATAACCTACTATTTATTTGGCAGGGAAGTCTATTAGAGGCACATGAATTTATCATATATCTCAATAAAAATAAGTTTGGACTCTCCTTCACTTCTAATATCCAAAAGGAGAATATAGATTTTTTGGATGTTAGTCTATCATGGGACAAAGAAGGAAATTTTGTGTCATCTACCTACTTTAAACCAGTAGACAGCAATACTTTTTTAGACTATTATAGTAACCATTTGTCCAGTTGGAAGACTAATATATAATAATAATAATAATAACTAGTATTTATATAGCGCCTTTCTCCAAGTGGGACTCAAAGCGCTTTTTCAGCGCTCGCTCTCGGAATTAACCAAATCGGCAGCTGAATAGTAATAGTTGTTATTATTACCCAATTTAATGGTACTCATTTTATCGACCTCGGAAGGATGAAGGGCTGAGTCGGCCCTGCCGGGATTTGAAGCTGTACCTTGGATCTTTTAAACAGGCTTTTTTTTTAAGAATTAAGAAGAATAGATTTTTAGACAAAGGTTATTCATTAGGAATCATAGAGAATGGCTACCAAAGGGCAAGACAACTAGATCGGACATCAATCTTTGAAAAAAGGATAGAAAAGCAAGTTGTAGATATAAACAAATATAGTTCTAATTTCATTACCCAGTATAATTCGAACTTCAAAGCAATTAAAAGAATTTTACATAAAGATTGGCCAGTGCTTTTAAAAGATCCCATCCTTACTAAAATCAAACATGAGTCTCCTAATCTAACATTTAGAGGGGCCCCACCATAAAACAAAAGCTGGCACCCAGCAAGGTAGTTCTATCAAAAATGATCCCTAAGAAAAGGCACATAAATGGTAATAGGTCCAATAAGGAAATAAATGGGGTGTTTAGATGCAACCACCCAAGATGCTTGATGTGTAAATCCCTAACTAATAAAGCTAGATCTATAAAATCCACAGCAACAGGTAGGACCTTTTAAATTTCTGGACACATCACTTGTAATGGTGATTTTGTTATTTATGTCCTCACGTGTGACTGAGGACTGAGGACTGTAGGGTCCAATACATAGGGTGTACTACAAGAAAAATAAGGAAAAGATGGAGTGAACATCTAAGAAACATTAAAAACAGATCTTTAAAACATAGTGTATCAAGACACCATGTATATGCACATGGGAAAATTGATTGCAGAATGGTCATTACCCCATTGGAAATTATTGAACCCAAAACTATCATGAATAGAATAATACGTCTAAGGCAAAGGGAAACATATTGGATCTGCAAATTTGGATCCCTGTTTCCCTTTGGCCTTAACGAGAATATAGACATGGCAGCATTCAATTAGATATGTATTAATTATTATAATTAATACTATAGAACTGAATCCACACAATTCCAATTCTTTTTGTTTAGTTTGTACAGTAAGGACTTATTGCCCCCTTTTTGGTTTTACATTTTTAATATAATTTCATACTTTCGTTCGCAAGAGCATAGATGTAGATTTTTTCTCATTGCACTGTCACATAGGTCTTATTATTAGTATCAAAAATTGTATACACATTATGGCATGTATTTATCAAGCCGTCAACCGCAAATACGATGGAATTCCGCAGCGTATTTGTGGCAAGCCTGATTTGCCTTAGTTATCAACCCTACAAACCGGCAAAAGTAGAATTTAGTGAAGTAACATACGATCCGCCGGACTCAGTCTGACACAGATCGATGCTTACGTCACTACAGATGTTCCGAGCGCAAGTTCGGCACAATCTGACTACTTTTGGAAGTTATCAAACTACTACCAGGTAAGCTCGGCACTATTCCGGCCCAGCGTACCTGGTTTTCAATCCGCCGCCCTGGAGGCAGCGGATGCCATAGGAATCAATGGGAGTCGGAAAGCGGTGAGAGCTTATGTTTGCTGCTGCCCGATATCCCATTGATTCCTATGGGAACGTGTACACCTAACACCCTAACATAGGTCTAACATAGGTCTTATAACACCTAACATAGGTCTTATTATTAGTATCAAAAATTGTATACATTTTGCATCACATTCATCCTTAATATTATTATTTTGTGCTTGTAAAGATGTTGGAGACCACGACTAGTAATATCTAGGGGCCTATCTATCAAGCTTCCGACACGCCATAAACACAAGTTATGGAGCAGCGGTCACAAAGACAACTGCTCCATAACCCTGTCCGCCTGCTCTGAGCAGGCAGACAGGAATCGCTGGAATTCAACCCGATCGAGTACGATCTGGTTGATTGACACCCCCTGCTGGCGGCCTATGGGCTGCAAGTCTGCAGGGTGTGGCGTTGCACCAGCAGCTCTTGTGAGCTGCTGGTGCAATGCTGAATACGGAGAGCGTATTGCTCTCCGCATTCAGTGATGTCTTGCGGACCTGATCCTTACTGTCGGATCAGGTCCACAAGACATTTGATAAATAGGCCCCCTAGTCTTAAGTGGTTTAATAAAATGTAATCTAGTCACACTATGTGCATTATAATATTTATATGGCAACTTGCACTTTATATAGTTCATCAGAACAGCACTTAGAAGTATCCCACTTATGGGTTATATACACTTTATTATTATCACTTGCCATTTATTCTGCAGATGTTTGTTAAACATATATGATAGTTATATTATAGAGGTTTATTTTGAGTTTATTGTCACAAAAGGGAGAAATCTCCACATTGTTTATAGTTTCACATACATTTTCACTTTATCATTTAAGTTACTAAAGATCTATTTTTCACGAATATGAAATTATATGATACTTTTTTTTGTATTCTTTGGTTATTTAACTATTAGGTTTCCATCATCAGTATAGTTAGTTGTTTTTCTGTTTGTTACAAATAGTCCCTTTTACAAATATTACAATTACTACTTCTTTGCTGGTTTCATTTAACATTACTCCTGTATTTAATAGGAATTATGCGTAGACTTTTCCATTTTCTCTTTAGTATTGAAATACACTCGACAGTATAGGAAGATTGTTACATTCTTTCTTCTTTGCGATAAACACTTTTTAATTTAGTGCCATCTCCATTGTAATGTCCCTTTAAGACCCTAGATACTGATAATTTTATAAATGTATTTATTTTTCTATACGTTTAGTATCACTCTGATTATATCAATTTAAACATGAGTCCTAATGGTGGCGTTTTGCTTCATATCTGTCTGATTAATTGTCAGCCAGCAACAATAGTATTTGTTCGATAATATTTATTATATGCTGTACAGATTTTTATTATGTGGGGTTGTAAGAAATATTAACTTGCTTTTGTATGTTGTACGCTTTAGACAATGAATAATCTCATTTACCTGTGTTCCTCATGATGTAATAAATTTAAGGCAAGGTGATTGGTTAAAATAGATTTAAATCTATGTATATGCCTGAAGAAACGGTCTGCTGGCTGAGAAAAGGGTAGCACCTTTTTATTTTATATATGCACATATGAGTGCTGTAATTTTTAAAATGTTTTTAATCAAAGTGTCAATTTGTTTTACATATTACTTTGTATCGTTTTTTATCAACTGAATTTTTCCACTGAATCTATCTTCTGTTACCTGGGCATTGTGCTCACTTTGGGATAGCTTTGGATTGAGTCACTAGCCACATCAGCAAGCTGAAGCGCTGTGAGACTCCAGTCTGCCCCAATCAGCACATCAGAGTGCTGCAGCGTTTGTGATTATATTATTAAGCGTGAATTTTTGATATCATAGGATATCTCACTGATCTGCACTAGGAGTTGTGTGTTGTATCCTTCTTCTCATACATATTCAGTTTGGAGGTGAAGAGTTAAGGAAAGAGGAACCAGGATATTAACATGCTGTGTCTAAAATTCTGCCAGACCTGACGAGGTTAACATCAGTGAGCTGGAGCGCTGTTAAATCTTCAGCCTACGCCCAATAGCACGACGAGTGCTGACGTGTATGTGAGTACAATAGGAGCAAGCGTTTTGTTTCTACATTTGTACAATAATTGATCTGCACAAGGAAGTGCCCCTTCTGTTTTTTTGTCTTTCCAGACTTAACAGGATTTGTTTCGGTCACCTTTTTGTAATTGGAGGGAGCAGCTATCTGTATTCCTTCTTGACTTATGATTTAAGAAACTTTCTCCACATAATCTCCTGTCGGCTACAAGAGCCTAGTGGATTATCGGACTACTGGATCTACTGGTGGTGGTGTGGTGCCCCTGTTTGTTGGACTTTGGTCCACAATAGTTGGGTAGAGCAAATTGTGTGTCATCTTTAAAAGGTGGGCATCATGATGGCAAAACTGCTAAGTGCAATTTGTCTGGGAATGGCGTTATCGCATCAAGGGGAAGCTCCCATTGATATGCAGCTGGAGTGACTTGTGTGCCACATCTCTTTGTGTCTCTTATTTGGTGGAGGTGTCATGAATACCTCATGATTTAGATGCTAGGGGGTTGATTCTCTTTAGCCTGTGTGCTAAAAACATTTGTTGTTTTTTATTTCAGAGGAAAAGTGCTGTTTGTGTTTCCTTTGATAAAACCAGACTCCCCTTATACATAGTTTCAGAGTTCCCCTTGACCAACTGTTATTGTATATTCACTGATACAGAAGCCAATAAAAGTGTCAGCTCAAGAGACAATAAGCAGTGCACTCTCCCCAGAGCAGATAAGGTCAATAAGAAGACACTAGTACAATTTAAGACATGCTTTTAAATATGTTTTGATGAGGGAAATATGACAACCATGTAATCTTTGGTACCAAACTAATTCTCAAAACATCACTAAGAGATTGCCTTTCTGTGTTTATGAAATAGATGTACCTAGCTGAAATTAAAAGGTGTTCTATAATTTCAGGCAAAGACTCAGAACTTTTATGACCGGTCATAAGAGACGGGTGGATATTTTCCTAGCCCCTCTACCAAGAAGGTTGGGTCAAGCAACTTGATCTCTTGGAAGCATGTATACGATTTTTTGTTAACAATTCAGGTGTTCATTCTTACATGGGAGGCTGTATACCAACAGAGTGAGGGACCATCTTTTCCTGTCAACCTCCCTGGCACAGATGCCTAAGCTAGGAAAGTATAAGGTTTTCTGTTATTTCTCCTTTTTATTTTAAAACTGTTTGCTTGTGTACAATTCTACTTGTTAACTTCTTTTTTTATTAATAATGCATTGTGCTAATTGTTTGCATAATAAATATTAAATTATTAAGTTTCTGCCTTGGTCTAATATTTGAACTACGTTACTGAAAGAGACTGGTAGTATTAGTACTGTGATTTTAGGTTATTTTTTGCTAAATTGTATTCTGAGGCCCCCTATTTAAGAAAGGTCTTGCGGACCTGATCCGACACTGCGGATTCAGCATTGCACCAGCAGCTCACAAGAACTGTTGGTGCAACGCCGCCCCCTGCAGACTCGCGGCCAAGCAGGGGGTGTCAATCAACCCGATCGTACTCGATCGGGTTGATTTCTGGCGATTCCTGTCCGCCTGCTCAGAGCAGGTGGACATGGTTATGGAGCAGAGGTCTTTAGACCGCAGCTCCATAACTTGTGTTTCTGGCGAGTCTGAAGACTCGCCAGAAACACGGGCCCACAAGCTCCCTACGGAGCTTGTTAAATGGGCCCCTGAGAGTTAATGTGTAAGTCTGGGTCTGGTGGCAGCTTATTTAGTTAGAGTTGCAATAAAGGGGAGTTTTGGGCCTTTTTTTTCTAAGTCTAGTTAACCCTTTCACCCACTGAATTAAGTCACAGGCTTGCCTGGAGTGGCCAGACTGTTACAGATTAGTGACAGTAGAAAGGGTCTGTTAACCCTTTCTGTGCCAAACAAGTGACTGGTGCAGGGTTGGTTATCCCTCGTCATTGCAGTTATCTTTGGACTCCTCCAGAGCTTCAACTCTGACAGCTATATCTGTAATATCTTGTTTGATGTCTTCTAAGCTAGCAGATACAGATTGATGCATATTATTTATCAATTTTGTCCCAAAGTTTGTCAAAACATTTTGCAATATCTTGCTTAGAAACTAGGGAATATTTATTTATAAATACATGTGCAGAACATTGGAATATATTTGTCTATATACTGTATGCATACATATGTATTTATGCGTTTATATATAAATACACAAATAAATACATAAATACGTCTGTATATATATATATATATATATATATATATATATATATATTCTCTCCAAAAAGCAGGCAGCTCACTGGTCTTTGCAATAAAACTTAGTATTTATTGTTTCAGTTTAAAAAACAAACGTTTCGGCACTGCATTGTGCCTTTGTCAATGTTTATACAAAAAAGTACAAGGACAGAGTGCACCCAAGTACCCCGGATCAGTGAACAAACATTTAAAACAAACCCCCTTAAATAGAGGGAGACAACTTAACCCCACTTAGCCTTTACCGCCATATCGTTCGCATGGTCATCCAATTAGCTAGTCCCTACGTCACACTGGCACGCTAGCCGTGCCTAGCGTGATGACGCAGAGCACGGCGTTGTTATGACAACGTCCAAAGCGTTACATCGGTGGATAGGCCTGTTATTAGGAGATCACCAGGAGGCAGTCTGCGCATGTTCAGAACCATAGAGTATTCATGAAGCGCAGCGGTTGCTCTGGGCAACCAGTGTAAACCTGTCAACTTAGCGGACAAGAATCGCTCTAGGTGTCTCATATAATATGGCTACGGCGGGGAAATATGTGATCTTGTCAGACTTACAAACCGCACAAGACACATGAGATATTTAAAAAATAAAAGTACATATAAATGCGGAGTCATATACTAGGTCTGTTATGATGCTGAAGTGCAAGTCTGAAAGATATGTCTAAGCAGCGATGTGAACTTATTCTATATCAAAGGATTATATGCAGAAATATATGTAAAAAAGGTATATGCAGAACAAACGACATGGTAGTGTATTTATTAGATAGACCTTATCCCTGATGTTCATTGAACATAATGTGGTATGTATCACTAAACCGATACCTCTAATTGATCTAAATATACATCACACCCATGGAGCATGGTAGTAACCATAACAGTGAAACTTTCACAGACACAAGCTATGTGGACATAGGCATCGGTGTTAATAAAAAGGGCTGAAATCCAAAGTAGTATTGAGTCCCTTTGGGGTCATAGTTCCCAATTTATGAATCCACCTGCTCTCGCATTGGAGTAATTTTTTACCCCTGTCACCACCCCTTGGATTTGGTGGGACATGATCAATCAGCATTGATCTAATACTTGACACTGGGTGTTTGAAGTTTGCACAGTGGCGTGCCACCGGTTGGTCCGAGTCACCATCTTTCAGGGCTTTCCGTATGGCGTGGCGATGATTTGCCATCCTGACGCGGAAGGAGGTTATTGTTTTTCCAATGTAAATAAGTGAACATGGACAAGACAACATGTAGATCACATAGGTACTAGTACAGCTGAGGCGATGGTTTATTTTAAACCTTTGGTTTTTGTGGGGGTGTTGGAAAGTCTCCCCTTTGCACATGCTGTTACATGTTGTACAGCTCCCACAAGGGAAGCAACCTTTTTTAGATGTCTTGAGCCATGTTTCCTTTTTGTAGTGGTTTACAGGATCTGCTTTAACCAAGATGTCCCTCAGGTTCCTTGCTCTGCGATAGACCACCCTTGGAGCGTTCATCTTCTGAAAAGGTAACATGGGATCTGTCCCCACCACTGGCCAATGGTGACGTGCTGCATTGGATAAGCGTTCACAACCAGGTGTGTATGTGGTGATCAAGTTCAGTTGTTCAGACTGATCCCTTTTAGGGACCCTGATATCTTGTAAAGTGTCCGTGCATAATAACTTCTCCTGTATATCACAGATGTCTGTCATGGGATAACCCCTTTTATTCAATTTCAAGCCCATTTCTTTTACTTGGGTAACTTGTGAATGTCTTTCACTGTTGTTTCTCAGTGCTCTAGTGAGCTGGGAGGTGAGAATACCTTTTTTCTGGTGTCCAGGGTGAAAGCTGCTAGCGTGCAACAAAGAGTTGCGATCCGTGGGCTTAGAGTACAATTTAGTACCAAATCGCCAGCCATCAGCATCATTCACCTTGAACAGATTAAGATCCAGAAAATTAACATTGTCTGTACTGAATTCCAGCTTAAACCGAATAGGGCTAGCCATGAGGTTCAAGTATGACACCCACTCACGCAAAGACACTTCATCGCCTCTCCATATCAGGAGAACATCATCGATGTAGCGGGTATAAAAAGTCACCAATGGATGTTCAAAAGGCTTCATGAGCTCCTGTTCATACCATGACATATAAATATTTGCGTAAGTGGGTGCCACATTAGACCCCATGGCTGTGCCAGCTATCTGAAGGTAGTAGCAGTCCTCAAATTTAAAATAATTCTTCTCCAGGCAAATGGTCAATAATTCACACAGGAACTCAATAGGGGGACCACTGTAGTGAATGTTGTTAGTCACCATGGACCTGACCGCCTCCACCCCCCCGACATGGGGGATCACCGTGTAGAGGCTGTCTACGTCCATGGTGACCAGGATATCATCCTGTCTAAGATCAACAAAATCAGTGAGTCTCCTCAAAAGGCAAGGTGAATCTTGTAAATAAGCCTTGGTATTTTTGACAATATCCTGTAGGAAAGAGTCAACAAAGATGGTAATGTTGGTTAATACCGAACCCCGGGCAGACACAATGGGTCTGCCTGGGGGGTTCACTAAAGTTTTGTGAACTTTAGGCAGTAAATATAGTACAGGGACTATAGGATGTTCTGTGTTACAAGTTACCCAAGTAAAAGAAATGGGCTTGAAATTGAATAAAAGGGGTTATCCCATGACAGACATCTGTGATATACAGGAGAAGTTATTATGCACGGACACTTTACAAGATATCAGGGTCCCTAAAAGGGATCAGTCTGAACAACTGAACTTGATCACCACATACACACCTGGTTGTGAACGCTTATCCAATGCAGCACGTCGCCACTGGCCAGTGGTGGGGACAGATCCCATGTTACCTTTTCAGAAGATGAACGCTCCAAGGGTGGTCTATCGCAGAGCAAGGAACCTGAGGGACATCTTGGTTAAAGCAGATCCTGTAAACCACTACAAAAAGGAAACATGGCTCAAGACATCTAAAAAAGGTTGCTTCCCTTGTGGGAGCTGTACAACATGTAACAGCATGTGCAAAGGGGAGACTTTCCAACACCCCCACAAAAACCAAAGGTTTAAAATAAACCATCGCCTCAGCTGTACTAGTACCTATGTGATCTACATGTTGTCTTGTCCATGTTCACTTATTTACATTGGAAAAACAATAACCTCCTTCCGCGACAGGATGGCAAATCATCGCCAAGCCATACGGGAACCCCTGAAAGATGGTGACTCGGACCAACCGGTGGCACGCCACTGTGCAAACTTCAAACACCCAGTGTCAAGTATTAGATCAATGCTGATTGATCATGTCCCACCAAATCCAAGGGGTGGTGACAGGGGTAAAAAATTACTCCAATGCGAGAGCAGGTGGATTCATAAATTGGGAACTATGACCCCAAAGGGACTCAATACTACTTTGGATTTCAGCCCTTTTTATTAACACCGATGCCTATGTCCACATAGCTTGTGTCTGTGAAAGTTTCACTGTTATGGTTACTACCATGCTCCATGGGTGTGATGTATATTTAGATCAATTAGAGGTATCGGTTTAGTGATACATACCACATTATGTTCAATGAACATCAGGGATAAGGTCTATCTAATAAATACACTACCATGTCGTTTGTTCTGCATATACCTTTTTTACATATATTTCTGCATATAATCCTTTGATATAGAATAAGTTCACATCGCTGCTTAGACATATCTTTCAGACTTGCACTTCAGCATCATAACAGACCTAGTATATGACTCCGCATTTATATGTACTTTTATTTTTTAAATATCTCATGTGTCTTGTGCGGTTTGTAAGTCTGACAAGATCACATATTTTTCCGCCGTAGCCATATTATACGAGACACCTAGAGCGATTCTTGTCCGCTAAGTTGACAGGTTTACACTGGTTGCCCAGAGCAACCGCTGCACTTCATGAATACTCTATGGTTCTGAACATGCGCAGACTGCCTCCTGGTGATCTCCTAATAACAGGCCTATCCACCGATGTAACGCTTTGGACGTTGTCATAACAACGCCGTGCTATGCGTCATCATGCTAGGCACGGCTAGCGTGCCAGTGTGACGTAGGGACTAGCTAATTGGATGACCATGCGAACGATATGGCGGTAAAGGCTAAGTGGGGTTAAGTTGTCTCCCTCTATTTAAGGGGGTTTGTTTTAAATGTTTGTTCACTGATCCGGGGTACTTGGGTGCACTCTGTCCTTGTACTTTTTTGTATAAACATTGACAAAGGCACAATGCAGTGCCGAAACGTTTGTTTTTTAAACTGAAACAATAAATACTAAGTTTTATTGCAAAGACCAGTGAGCTGCCTGCTTTTTGGAGAGAATTGTTATGATATTAGCAGAGCACCGTGGCATTACCTTAGTAAGATTGTGCTATCCTATCTATGTCTTTATATATATATATATATATATATATATATATATATATATATATATATATATATATATATATATGTTTCCATGCAAGGTTAGCACTCTAGCATAACTTCTTAGAGTCTGAGTCACAAATGAATATAGGTATACAAGAAAGACTCTTCTCTCTTTTTCATAGGTTTTTCAACATTTATTTTCCAACGTTTCGACCCCAACCTGGGCCTTTGTCAAGTTAACATACAATGCAAACTAACACAATATTTATACCCTGTTAAACCACTCCCCCACTCACTCAGGTGATGCTCTATGACCCTGTGATTATCTGATTTTCTTAAGGTAGAATCTGAATTCAGTTCACTTAACTGATTACTGGAATTTTCAGCATTAATACATTAGATTACTATAGTCACATGTGCATCACTAGACAAAATGGTTAGGATTACAGGGTAATAAACATATTTACAAATAACTATTATAACTGATTTATAAACTAACTACTATATCCCCTCCATTAGTGGTACAAGAGTCCACTATAATAATATAATCAAAAATTCAGCTTATTGAGTTTCAGATGACTTATTTTACAAGAAACAGGACAGAGACAGGTGTGTATTCAAGCCCCTAGGGTGGACTGTGTCTAGTTCAGAGATCCATCTGGCCTCTCTTTGTAATAAAATAGTCTTTCTATCACCCCCTCGTTTCATAAGTTGTGTTTGGTCTATAGGACAACATCTGAGACTAGACACAGAGTTGCCCTTTTTCAGAAAATGTTTAGCCACAGGCTGATCTGACTCCCCTTTCTCTAAATCCTGTCTGATGCTGGATCTATGTACTGCCATTCTCTCCTTCAGCATACATTCCGTATCTCCAATATACATGTCCCCACACTGGCACTTGATCATATAAACCCCGTATTTGGACTCACAGTTTAATGGCTGTCTTATGTCATACCTCCTACCAGTGTGGCTTTGTGTGAATGTGTTGCCTAGGATCAGATTATCACATGTAATGCATCCATGACACCTATATACACCTGGTTTTCTCATCAGAAAATGTTTTACTGTTTTTTTTTCATATTTATCAGTGGGGTCTGCCTGTACTAACATATCCTTCAAGGAGCGTCCCCTTCTATAAGAGAATATCGGGAGTTCTTTTGTGAAATATTTTAATCTCTCATCCCTTTGTAGGATTTTCCAATTATCCTGGATATCCCTTCGTATTTTCCAACTGTCTGTTGTATACTCAGTGACAAAAAATAATTTATCTTCATTCTTTCTCCTTTTCTCCACTTTTTGTTCTTTTGCTATTGTTGCATGTGTTTTGCTATCTTGTAAGATACTGGCTGGGTATCCCCTCTCTGAGAATCTTTCACCCATTTCATCCACAGCTCTTTCTACCTCATCCAGTTTAGAGGTGAGTCTCACTGCTCTCAACATTTGAGCTTTTGGCATAGAGTTAAGTAGGTGTCTTGGGTGAAAACTCTCATATCGTACTAAGGTGTTCCTATCTGTAGTCTTTCTATACACCCTTGTCTCTATCCTGTCATTGTCTCTGAATAGTTCTATATCCAGAAACTCAATTTTCTTTTTGTCCCATTTAATGGGGCCCTGAATTTTATTAATCTCATCCAGGAATCTAGTGAGGGTACTTTCAACACCATACCAGAGAAAAAAACACATTGTCTATGAACCTCCTGTAGTTCCTACCATATTGTAATTCATAATATTAGTCTGTTCATAGGAATGCATAAAAATATTAGCATAGCTCGGTGCTACCCGAGAGCCTATGGCTGTACCCATGCACTGTAGAAAAACATCCTTTTCAAATTTGAAATACTTTTTATGCAATATGAAGTGTAATAGTAATGTTAGGTATTCTACAGGAGGCCCCCTAGAACTAGTATTTTCTTGTAACAACTGCCTAACTGCCTTAATCCCCTCCTCATGAGGGATGCAGGTATAAAGATTTGAGACGTCCATTGTAACAAATAGCATATTATCCCCACAAGATTCTATTCCTTTCAGTATCTCTAGGAAGTGATCAGAGTCTCTTATATATGAGGGTATTTGTTTTACTAGTCCCTGTAGAATATCATCCAAGTATTGGGCCACTGGTTGGTTTAGTGACTCCATAGCAGAGATTATGGGCCTTCCCAGGGGGGTCAGTAAGAGTCTTATGGATCTTTGGGAGTATATAGAAAACTGGGGTCTTGGGGTAGTCAGTAAACATGAAGTTTCTCTCTCCCTCCGAAATCCAGCCATTCTGCATCCCCATCAGTAGAATGTTATCCAACTCCCTCTTGTATTCCAAAGTGGGGTTTCTGTTTAATTTTATGTAGTTCTGACTGTTGTTTAATTGTCTTAATACCTCTCCCTGATAATTCTTATAGTCAATTAAGACAATATTTTCTTAATAGATTTCTTTCTCACATCTCATCTTGGATGTCCTCTCACTACCTTAAGCTAAATCTCTCCAAAACTGAACTCCTTATTTTTCCCCCTTCTTCCAATGTCTCCACCCCCAAAATTTCTATAACTATTGATATTCCATCATTACCCCTACCCCGCACGCCCGATGTCTTGGGGTCACACTTGACTCAGATACTTCACTCCTCACATTCAGTCCTTGGCTAAAGCCTGCCGCTTCCACCTTAAAAACATTGCTAAAATTAGACATTTTCTTACAAAAGATACAACCAAGATTTTAATCCACTCTCTCATCCTTTCCCGCCTCGACTACTGCAGCTCCGTCCTCTCTGGTCTACCTAGCTGCCGCATAGCTCCTTTACAATCCATTATGAATGCCTCTGCCAGGCTCATCTTCCTTACTCGCCGCTCTTCATCTGCTGCACCTCTCTGCCAATCCCTTCACTGGCTTCCTCTTGCCTCTAGGATTAAACATAAAATCCTCACCCTGACATATAAAGCTCTCAACTGCACTGCTCCCCCCTACATCTCAGAACTTGTCTCTAGATACTCTCCCTCCCATCCCCTTCGATCAGCTCGGAATCTCCTCCTCTCCTCCTCTCTTGTTACTTCCTCACATTCCCATTTACAGGACTTCTCCAGACTGGCCCCCATCTTGTGGAATTCCCTGCCTCGCTCCATAAGACTCTCCCCTAGTTTTAACAGCTTCAAGCACTCCCTAAAAACTTTACTATTCAGGGATGCATACAACCAACACTAACCTTTCCTAACTCCATTGCTTTCCCCTTGAACCCCCTTAGAATGTAAACCTATGGGCCCAGCTGTTTACAGATCACTTCGAAAGAGCTGACTACAACAGGGAAACTCCCGGCAGGGCCCTCTACCCACTTGACCCCTACAAAAGCTATCCTGTACACCGACTATGTTTACAGCGCTGCTGTATAATATATAATATATATTATAATAATAATACTTCCACCCTTGTCAGCAGGCTTCAAAATTATGTCCTTATTATTTTTAAGGCCTTTGAGTGCATCCTATTCCCTGCTTTCAAAATTGGGTTTGTTATGTGAAATATTCTTGTCTAAAATGCCTATATCCTTTTCCACAAGTTTCAGGAAGCTAGTTATATGGGGATTACGGGTATTGGGATCAAACTTACTGAAACCTCTATATTCCTTATATGTGCCCTGATCTCTGATCCCTTTATCCACAAAAAAGTCTCTAAGCCTTAAGCTGCGACCAAATTTATATAGGTCTACTTTTGTGCGAAACATGTTTCCTTTAGTTTTAGGGACAAAGTTCAATCCTCTCTAATACACTCTCTTCTTCTGGAGTTAAGCGGTGTTTTGATAGGTTAAAGATTACCTTTTCTTTTGATTGATGGCTGCTCGCGTTTTGCCCCGGGTTATTTGTGCTTTTTCTCCTTCTTCCCCTCCTTGTATGCCGGGGTCTTCTGTTGTTAGCCTGTCTCCTTCCTCCAAAAAAGGCTCCTGGTCTCTGCGTTGCTACCGGTTGCTTCCAGATGATGCAGAGTCAAGCGTTGCTCCCTCTGGGTGTCGCACTCTTTGCACGTCACGCCTGCGCCTCCTGCCTTGTACGGAAACTCTGTATTGCCAAGGATAGATCAGATTCAGTCGTTAATCCTCTGCAATCCTCCTGCTCTTGCTCCTCTTGTAAGATGCCAAATCCTCTTTGTATTTTTGAACCTGCTCGTCAAACTTTGTGATCCAATCCTCCGTTTTATCTGAGGTAAGTGTCGGTCTGTGTTCTTCTTCAAATTTTACCAGATTCTACCTTAAGAAAATCCGATAATCACAGTGTCATAGAGCATCACCTGAGTGAGTGGGGGATTGGTTTAACAGGGTATAAATATTGTGTTATTTTGCATTGTATGTTACCTTGACAAAGGCCCAGGTTGGGGCCGAAACGTTGGAAAATAAATGTTGAAAAACCTATGAAAAAGAGAGAAGAGTCTTTCTTGTATACCTATATATATATATATATATATATATATATATATATATATATATATATATATACAAGTTGAAAGTAAAAGGTTTTTGCCTACGCGCTAAATCGATGCACACAATAAGCCAAAGTTAGAATATCGCAAACGTGTTAGCGTATTACCCCATAGAAGTAAATGTAGCAAAAAAAGAACACCCTACTCGCACGCAAACCTGATTGCATATTCTCAAGTGTGCTAACGGATCATGAAAATATTAATATTTTACATTCTAATGATCTTCACATAGCAAAATATGTTCTATTTATTCATAAATACATATTTCTACATGTATCTGATGTTTTTTTGGGTAAAATATATATCTATACCTATATATATATTTATATATATATATATATATATGTATAGATATATAGCTATTTATAGGAATATTTATTTATAAATAGATGCAGAACATTGGAATGTGAAATATTTACAGTAAATACACACTATAACACTTTATTAAAAAATAATATTGCATAAATATACTTTTTCCTGTTTTAATCTACTTAACAGCAAAGGGCTCCAATACACTTAGTGTATATATATTTGTCAATATATTGTATACATATGAATTTCTGTGTTTATATATAAATACTCATATAAATACATAAATATATCTGTACGTATATATATATATATATATATATATATATATATAAACATATTTAGACATGTATATGTATGCATCTCTATGTTAAAGCCCTTTGCCTGCCTTTTTTTCTTCTAACACCTGAGACCTCGGGGTAAATTTACCAATGTCTGTCCGACATGATACGCTGTAGCGTATCATGTCCGACAGACATAGCTGAATGCCGACAGAATACACTGTCAGCATTTATCATTGCACAAGCAGTTCACCAGAACTGCTTGTGCAATGCCGCCCCCTGCAGATTTGTGGCCAATTGGTGTCAATGAGCCCGATCGTATAGGATCGGGCGGATTGAAGACCACAGCCTTAGAGGCAGTGGACAAGTTATGGAGCAGCGGCCCTTGTTAAATCTACCCCCTCATATCTTTGAGCCTTTATAACTTTTTTATCTAATTATAAATTCACATTTGTGCTTGGGGGCACTTTAAAACTGTCCATCTGCTGAACCTACAGTGAATCATGCCAACACTGAAGTATGTCTTTCTACCTTGCAATTCTCATAAATAGCAAATGAAACTGAAAATGAAAAATGGCAGTCCAGAAAAACCAATCAACCTAAAACTTTAGATTATTGTATGGTGACCTAAGAGCCAGGCAGTGATACAAAATAGAAACATACGGCTAGATTTGGAGTTTGGCGGTAGATGGGCTGCTAACGCTACGCATGGTTTATGTCTAACGCACGGCATTGTTTGACTCCGGTATTTAGAGTTTAAAAAAGACCATCTAACGATGCTCCTAACGCGTGTATTCCACACGCGGAATCCTGCCCGCGTTAGACAGTCTCCCATAGAGATCAATGGAAAAGCAAAATAAATAGCTTTTTTCACCTAACACTCGATCTCGCGAGAAATACGCACAGCTCGGTTATATGACGCATACCACATCATGCACAACAATAACACGCCGCAAATGTCACAACAACAATCACTCAACAAAGCACACAAGCATTACACATTCACAAGCGGGGGGATTTTTATTAAAATTTAATACAGGGAATACGCATATACTTTAAGATGCGGAAATACGCTAAATAACAACAAGGAATAAAAAATATATACATACACTAGCAAAATAATCGCATTCAATATCACTATATATTAGGACAAACATACATATACAACACTTCACTAATAACACACCATCGCAAATTCACATTTAAACATAATACTATTGGACAATGTTATAGAAAACGAGCACTATGACATCATCGCATTCTACACATTCCACAAATACTAACTCCAAATGAGCATGCGCAAATTCACATAACTAATACACATTGCACTAATATTAATTTCTAATAAAGCACACCTGAACACAATTTACAATGGAAATTGGTACATCATTAAACATTTACACAGGGTATATAAGCACCACACAAGCATGGCTTCTTTGACTGTGTTGCTGGTGGGTCTTTGGAGATTGGAGGTTTAAGATTAGAGAGTTTGTGCATTATTGTGAGTGAGTTAGTGTTAGTGTGAGAGAGTCAGTTGTTAGTGTTATCGTGAGTGAGTTAGTGGGAGTTAGTGGGAGTGGGAGAGAGTCAGTTAGTGGGAGCGTGAGTGAGTTAGTGGTAGTGGGAGTTGTTAGTGAGAGTTAGTGGTAGTGTGAGAGAGTCAGTTAGTGGGAGCGTGAGTTAGTGCTAGTGTGAGTTATTGAGAGTTAGTGGGAGTGGGAGTTAGTGAGAATTAGTAGTAGTGTGAGTTAGTGAGAATTAGTATTAGTGTGAGTTAGCGAGCGAGTGATTTTTCTGTTCACTTAACACATTTACATGCAAACACATTCAATACATACATACACTTATCAATAACACTACATACACTCCATACCCCATACCCCCTCATACTACACTCCATACCCCATTCACTGTAGTCCCATTCCCTTTCATCCCATTTACTCTTATCCCATACCCCATACCCATCCCATACCCATCCCCTAGTTACATTTAATTTACATATCCTCCTTTTAGTCTTCTTCTTCTTTTGGTTTATTTAAATTCTCCTTACCCTCTTTGTTTTTTTAGATCCCTCTCACACTTTCAGCACTTATTTTGTCTTTTTAGTTCTTTATTTTGACCGCCTTTCATTTTATCACACTCACTTTTTGTTTGATTATTTGGGGTTTAGTTTAGGGAACAGATGGAGGGCAGGCAGGGGAGAGGTAGAGCGGGGAGGAGAGGGAGGGGGAGAGAAACAGGGCAGGAAGGGGGGCAGGAAGGGGGGCAGGAAGCGGGGGTGGAAGCGGTGGGTGGACCCAGACACTTGGTTCAAGATAAACAAGTGGCTGGGCCCAGTGGCGGACAGAGTAGGGCTTCACAGTCCGGGAAACAGAGGGCATCGTCACAGGGGAAGGCCAAGGCGACTAGGGAGGCAAGGTTTTCGATGGAGGAGAAGGAGGCCCTCGTAGAGGCCTATATGGCCAGGTATAGGAGGCTGCAGCACCAGAAGACCACCCCGACTGAGAAGAGGAAGCTCTGGCATGAGATAAGGAATGCAGTAAATGCAGTGGGTGGCCGGAACAGAGATATGGACTCTATAAAACATCGCTACCGGAACTGTAAGATGGATCTCAAGAAAAAGTTAAGCCTGGAGGCCCGACATTCCGCAGGAACCGGTGGCGGCCCTGCCCTGGAAATCGAGTACTGCCGATGGGAGGAAATGTTGCGGCCCAGCATCTCCGAGGTGGATGTAGTCGGTATCGAAGGAATTGATACCGGGAACCTGCCATTCTCATCTGACGGTAAGCTCATTTAAGAATAAATTCACATACGAATGTATTTCAAGGGACACTATACGCAAACCTTTACTTTCATGATTAAGGTAGCGAATACAATTTGACAAAACATTTGACAAAACATTCAAATGTACTTATATTACCTAATTTGAATCATTCTTGAGATATATTTAAATGAAGAAATAGCCATGCACACGGTGAACCAATCACAGGAGGCAGCTATATTCAGCTAACAATCAGCATCTTCTAAGCATATTTCAGCAAAGAATATCCAGAGAATGAAGCTAATTAGATAAGAAAAGTACATTAGAAAGTTGATTATAAATGTGTGCTTCTAAATCATGAAAGATAATGGGTTTCATGTCCCTTTAAGGATCAGATTAATGCTATTACGCTGTTTACACGCATTCACAATTACTTTGCAGTTACATCAGTATCTAGGCTATAGGTTAGGTGTGCATTTAAACAGACTGAAAACAAACGCTAAAACATTCAGATTGACCAGAGATATCACAAACACGGTTTAGAAAATGCGGAAATCATATTGATTGTTAGATTTCAAAGTGGATTAATGATTCTGCATTTGTAATTGTATCGTAAGCTATGTCATTTAAAGCTTGATTTGGAAATATGCTAATATATACATTTTTTATTTTTTCAAATATACAGAGTCTGGGGAGGAGGCAGCACAACAAATACAGCCTCCTCCATCTCCCCGGAATGAGAGTGGTGGGGAGGAATTTCCACTTCGGAGGGAAGAGGCCCCCCGTGACGAAGAGGGCACGGAAGCAGATGAAGAGGCCCCGGAAGCAGAGGAGGAGGCCGCGGAACCAGAGGCCCCTCAAGGACCCGCACCCCACCGTGCACGGGCACCCCGCCGTGCACGGGCACCCCGCCGTGCACGGGTACCCCGCCAAGCACAGCAACAGGAAATAGCGGAGGTGCGGGTTCTACTAGACTACATAGACCAGATGTGTAACTCCCGGATACAAAATATAGAAGGCTTGAAGGACAAAACCAAATAATTGAAGGCCAAAACCAAATAATAAACATACTTAATAGAATAGAAGAAGGGCAAAACAGAATCATTCATCTACACCAAGAAATGTTTAATTTTTTCCGGGAGGCGCATGCTGGTCTGCCTCCTGGTCCGCCTCCTGCTGCTGGGCCTCCTGCTGCTGGGCCTCCTGCTGCTGGGCCTCCTGCTGCTGGGCCATCTTCTCCTGCCGGGCCATCTTCTCCTGCCGGGCCATCTTCTCCTGCCGGGCCATATTCTCCTGCCGGGACATCTCCTCCTGCCGAGCCATCTCCTCCTCCTCAGCCATCTTCTCCTCCTCAGCCATCTTCTCCTCCTCAGCCATCTTCTCCTCCTCACCTTGGTCGTCCCAGTACTCTTCCTTCCACTCTTCCCACAACATCTCCAAGGAGAACTCGTCAGAGTCGGTAGTTGCCCCTCCCAGAGCCTCAGCCCCATGGGAAGAGGGGAAGGAAGAGGAAGTAAGTATTTGTTTTCGTGTTTAATGTTTTTTTTATTTAATGTGTAATGGATAGGTATGTGATGATGTGGTTTTCATACACTTGTGGACCACACTCTGTATATAATCTACTTCTATGGGACCGGGTCCATGGAGGCAGATTGTTTGCAGAGTGTGGGTTATAAGTGTGTGAAAACCACATCATCACATACCTATCCTTGTTCATGATATTGATTGGTTTCTGTGATGTGATGTCCAAACTGTTTCCCGAATCGCAAACAAAATTACCATTACAATTATCCATGATGGCATATTACTGTTTGAATGCCAATAACACAGCTTAAAGGGACAGTCAGAAAATTATTGATTACAAAGAAAACACTGTATTACGCATTATCAAGTTGGAAACAACAAAACATGGAGAAATACGTGTGACTTATGTGCTTACCCTTGTATCTATGACTATGAAAAATGACCACTTATTTGTTGTTGTGACATAACAACATTTTAGATATCAATGATCAATACATGGTAAATAATATGCTGTATGAGCACAAGGTTTTACATATACAAATGCTATCCAAATGCCCTCTAGTGGTCAAATTGTATAATGATTACATGCACTCTTCAAGCTCTAAGAAATGAGCACACGAACCTCATAGGTTTAGCTAGCAAATTAAAATAAACACAGACAAATGATTAATTGGTGAGAAACCTTTGATATCATTGATATTACAAAATTGACTTTTAGAATAATGCAAAACATTATTTGTTTTCTAAACTGTCCCTTTAACAAAATTACATATGCTAACATATATTTGAAGATTGTTGGTATATCTACATGTACTTATTCAAACAATAAATATTGAAATCAGATTTATATTGACGTGTTAAATAAAGTCTATTTTCTTAAAGAGACATTATTGTGTTAATTTATTTTTAGAAAGACATTTGTTTTAACAATGAATATGGTTTAAAGTCCTTTTAGGAGTGGGGGGTGAAAATATGCTAACAATAATATATTTGGAGATTAACCAATGTGGAACTCATACATTATACAAAAATAAACATTTGCATTAAAGGGACAGTATACTATATTTTTAACAGAACTGTATGTAATAGACACTACTAGAAACAACAAGATTAACATATACTGATATCAATATTACAAAGCTTTAAACACTTTCAAAGAAAATTGGGTTATCTCTATTGAAAATATAGATGAACCCCCATTACAACCGTAAAACAAGACAATACCCCATCATTAACATATTAAAAGACCCTTTACACAAACAGGAGAAAGCTGGAGATGGTACTCACATGAAACTCAGAGGCTTGGCGAGGAGTCTGAAAATAACTTACATTTTCTTTGAACAGAAGCTAAATGAAACGTGTATTTGTTAAACAATGGACTATCTAACTAGAGACAAAATAAAAAGTTTTGATTTATAATGTGAGTGTCTAATGAACCTTTAATAACATATACGACGAAATTACATTTAGAAGAAGTCGGCATCATATATTTAGCATATGATAAAGATAAATGTATATTGATTACTTGATTCTAACACAATAGCGCATATTTATGAATTAGATATCTTTAACATTAAACACAACAGTCATTTTTCATAAAAAGGAACATATTGTTGACAAACATATTAAACAACATGGACTATAGAGATTTGCACTTGCCTTGAAATATCTTATGCATGAAAACATTTTGCTTTCGTTCGTTTATTCAACCAGACATCCAGCAAAAGAGAATGTGGTGGTCTTTATCAGCTATGGTTCAACAATGTAACATGATGCAAACAATCCATATTCGCAATGTTTTTAAACTTGACTTCATTCACAAACGTGTTTAACGTGCACAAACAAATATTGCGGGACTACGTAATACAATCAGACGTTTTTTTACCTTTGCATGTGACGTCTTAATTAACATGGCGCTTCCTTGATCACGTAAGAACGCAATCCAATAAAAGGCACATTCCTGATCACGTAAGAATGCAAACAAAAAAAAGGCGCATCCTTGATCGCGTAAAAACGCCATCCAATAAAAGGTGCATCCTTGATCGCGTAAAAACGTCAGTCAATACAAGGAATCATTGGACAGCCTGGCAGGTGATGTCTTAAGCAACATGGCGCATCCGCGATCGCAGAAAAACCGCAGCCAATACAAGGACTCAGTTGACAGCTTGGCATATCACTAAGAAACGTATTTATATTTTTGAAACTAGTATGTGTCTAGATTGATATCTAGGAATGTCACGAAATCATGATTCATCTTTTCAGACTTGACTGTCCCTTTAACTATAGCTATGGTGTATATCTTTAACATTTAAAAGATACACATGAGAAATACATATGCCATTGATGTTTTAAGATATGTTTAGATTGTTTGGGAATAACAATAATGACACATGTATTGATCAAACGGGTCATTTATGCAAGTTGTAATATGGTCAGACTACCTATAGCCATATATGGGAGGAGAAGTATTTTTTAACAATATTTTGAAAAACATATTCCTCATATAAAATATGCGCATTACACACAGAGATTGATTTAGTTACACTTTTACAATAAGATAGAATAGAAAATGAAATACATGTGCTGTCAACATTACAATAAGATTGTTTATTATTAAGATTATATGTCCTTGTTCATGTAAAAAGGACAAAAACGCTTTAGAAATGGAAATACATTCATTAACAATTGTGCTCACCATCACTTAAAGGGACATGATTTTTATTTATAAAAAGAGGATACACAGAGACAATACTATTTCAAGAAAATGAACACTTTACAGGGATTATATCATTGTATCAATCCTCAGATCATTTGTTAAAGGTGCATCAATTCATGCAGAGTTTATAAATACACACATGGATGTGAAATTTGAAATATACATATATAACAATCTTTATATACATATATAAAACAATTACTATGCTAATCATAATCATGCAATGATAAAGATTTTAGATAACAATATAAAGACAAAAATAAAAATTACATTGGAGATGTTAATCTTAAAGTCATTTACAATTGTATTACATATATGATTCAGGAAACAACATTATTTTGGGTATGTCCCTTTAAGGATCAACCAGATAAAATAGAGATTTCAATCAATGACATGAATAAGGAGGACAAAGAATCGTGCAATGACATGTCTTTTATTAGTATGTCAGAAAACAACAACGTTTATAAATAATATGGTAAAGATCTGGAAAATGGAGCCAATGACAAGGTAACAGAGTGCATCACAGTCCATGAAGAGAGTTGCCAAGGGCCAGCATAGCCCCATTGGAGCCATATGACAAGGTAACAGAGTGCATCACAGTCCATGAAGAGAGTTGCCAAGGGCCACCATAGCCCCATTGGAGCCATATGACAAGGTAACAGAGTGCATCACAGTCCATGAAGAGAGTTGCCAAGGGCCAGCATAGCCCCATTGTAGATATATGACAAGGTAACAGAGTGCATCACAGTCCATGAAGAGAGTTGCCAAGGGCCATCATAGCCCCATTGGAGCCATATGACAAGGTAACAGAGTGCATCACAGTCCATGAAGAGAGTTGCCAAGGGCCACCATAGCCCCATTGGAGCCATATGACAAGGTAACAGAGTGCATCACAGTCCATGAAGAGAGTTGCCAAGGGCCAGCATAGCCCCATTGAAGCCATATGACAAGGTAACAGAGTGCATCACAGTCCATGAAGAGAGTTGCCAAGGGCCAGCATAGCCCCATTGTAGATATATGACAAGGTAACAGAGTGCATCACAGTCCATGAAGAGAGTTGCCAAGGGCCACCATAGCCCCATTGGAGCCATATGACAAGGTAAAAGAGTGCAACAGGCACAACAATAAACTTTAAAAAAAGGCCAAATGGCAACAATAACAAAAACATCAACATGTGGACGGAGGATTCTTATCTGCGACCTTGGAGCATCTCCAGATCTTCCACTTACTGGTCATCCTCTTCATCGTCCTGTGCATGTCCAGCTCCAGATTCAGGCCTTGAATTTAATAGCATGATTTGACGCAGAGTCAAATCCTGAACCCGGAGCTGGGCCTGCATGGTGTCGTTCATCCCTCTCAGGACAGCTGCATTCCTCAACACGGCCTGCTCTACTCGTGCTATACCTTCTAGCATGAGCCATGCTGAGTCACAGCTTAAAATAAAGAATAAATCAAATATTAAGGATAATTACACAACAGAAGAAAAAATAAGCAAAGATACATTGTCATCATAAAGACAAATCATTCTTTACATCAATTTGTTAAAATTGATTCTTTACACATTAAATATGTTATTCAGACAGACCGAAATCATTAAAGGGACAGTTTACTCAAACATGTTGTCCCCTTTAATTGGTTTTCGATGATCCACTTATACAGCTTGAGTGTATAAAATCTTGTTAAAGGATTTACATTGTACTTACATTAGCAATTTAAATATTTTAATTATACTGTGGTAGGCACACCTATCCTTAAACATTTTGGCGTTGAGGACAAGCTGTGTAAACATATCAACCTGAAGAAATTACATTCCCACTGGGTTAGACAAGAGATAATGTATCAACATTTGTACATAAATTGTTGGATCCAAGTAGTGGTGATTGGTATATGTAGTGATATCAAATTAAAGGGACACTGAACCTAAATATTTAATTGACTGATTCAGATAGAGCATGACATTACAAATATTAAAAAATTACACATATTCTTTAAATGTTTGAATTCTCTAGATAGATTTTGAATGCAAGAATGTAGGTTTATAGGGCAGGCCATATTTGTTTATCAACTTTGGTTGTCCCTGCTGGTTGATGGATCCATTCATCCAACAATAAAGAAATGATGTCCACAATTATTTTCTATTTAAAATTAATTCTAGGCATTTCTTTGTTTAAATAAAGATAGCAAGAGAATGAAGAATAATTGATAAGAATAGTAAATTATAAATTTGATTAACATTGCATGCTCTATTTGAATCACAATAGAAACAATTTTCCTTCAGTGTACCTTTAAGTATCTTATAATGTGGATTTTGAATGATACTTACAGCTGTGCCTGGGAAGGACAATCCGACACCCAGGACAATGAAGGTTGAGACAGGGGTGAGGGATGGGATTGGATTGGGGAGGGATGGGATTGGGTTGGGAAGGGATGAGCTGCTGCTCCGGAGTAGGCCGTACAGCTGGGGAGTGGTGAGTTGGGGTCTGGGCAGCTGGGGTAGCTGTACGGCCCATAATACGGGGAGAGCGGCGAAGGGGGACGAAGGGCCGTTTTTTGGGAGGGACAGGAAAGGACAAATGGGAAGGGCCGGCAGGGGTCTGGGCCTGGGCAGGGGTCTGGGCCTGGGCAGGAGTCTGGGCCTGGGCAGGAGTCTGGGCCTGGGCAGGGTTCTGGGCAGGGGTCTGGGCCTGGGCAGGGGTCTGGGCCTGGGCAGGGGACTGGGCCTGGGCAGGGGTCTGTGACTGGCCAGGGGACTGGGCAGGGGCGGAAATCAGATGACCAGAGGTGGAGGATCCATCTGAAATAAATAATACAAATATATTAACATCTCCTACATCATGAAATCAAATCAACGCATTTAAAATTGATTATGTTTTCAATATACTTAGAAGTGTGTTTGAATTTTGAAACAATTATGAAATGAGGATATGGATAATAGGCACTCAGATGAATATCAATGACTGTCTGTACAATTATAACATTATTATTGTGGTTTGGCCTGGAATATGCATGTGACATAATGATGGCATGAATTATAAATAAAAAAAAAGAAAAAAAAAAGCATATTTTCATGCTGCCTAATATAGAAAGGGGGCAGTAGTGTATTTGAACAGACAAATAATATTCCTTTTTAAAGTGCAAAAGCTGTAGACTTTGAATGTCTTCAATAAAATGATTTCCAATAAAGCAACTTGTTGTAAACATGATAGATATATTTCACATACCATCAGACTTCAAGGCAGCCTCTTCCTCCTCCGTCACACATGTTAAATCAATCTCTGTAAAACATAACATGTTGTGTACACGTTAAGATCAGATATTATAACATATGTTACTGTTGCTCAAAGACACACATCAATGTTGCATTAAAGATATACACACCCAAAGTTATGATTTACATCATTTTGATGGAGCATACAAATAACATTAGATTTGTTATTCTCAATGATTCTGATTTTCTATTTATTGTTTGTATTAATTTTAAAATCATAAAAGCATAGTACATAGAACATTTAAGATTTCTCATGTGTGTATCACTTGATGATTGTTGTCAAAAATGAACATGGAAACAAACATATGCTATACATCTTCTGAATAACAAAGGTGTAGACTAAGAAAGTTTTAATTATTAATCTTTCAATATTCCAAGAAAATTAATATATAATCAGAGGAGTAAATTATATGTTTGTTTCAAATGTTATGCTTCATGAGAATCATGCTCATAATATTGATTACCAATACACCTTCAATGACATAAATGAGTCAATGGACTTACCAGAAGACCGCAAATGCAGCTCTGTGTCAGTGCTGGATTCCTCAGGGCTCCCCACACCAACTCTCTCTATGAATGATATAGATATATATTAGTGAACACATTTGGGATAGCACTAAATCACATCTGTAGCGATTTTTAAGAATAATTAACTTGAAAATGTGAAGAATAGACCAGTCATTATCCAAAAAAATGCTTGATTGAATCAAGGGGATTCTGTTAAAAATGATGTATTGAACATATGTTTAATTTCTGACTATATTAGACATCAAAATCATCTCCTACGATGCTATTGCATATCTAAATATACCCATTGATCAATGTTCTTAAAAGAATACACACAAACCACATTTTGAATAACAGCTGTTGACAAATATAAACAAAGACATGTGGCACATCGAGCCATTTGTGCAATGTACAGTAATCTTGTTTAGGACACAACACATATTTTTCACAATACAAAACCAAATTGATTAGTACAAATATGTAATCATGGTGCTGTTAGAGTATGCTGATATCTATAAAGTAACTCCAACAGTGAATATGTGAATTATATATCAATATTGTCTAATCCAAAGAATGTAAAGATGAATGAATCTATTGTTTATTAAAGGGACACTGACATGATTTATTTCAATCATTGATTTCACTGTTCAAACTGTTCCAAATGATTTTACATTGACTCCTATTATAATTGGAATGTTGCTAGATTTTAATCTTAAATGCAGAAAAGCAATAGTGGATTCAATAAATATTGTTTGTTGAAGGTATCCACCAATCATCAATCAAAACCCAGGTTGGTCAACCAAAATTGAGCTGCAGATAAACGTACATTCTTGATTTTAAAATACATTTAGCAATAGAATATTTCACATATGATTATAGTATTATATTTAAATGTTGATTAATATTGCATGCTCTATCTGAATGACAACATTAATAATTTTAGCTCAGTGTCCCTTTAATATAAAAATATATTGATTTGACAATGTTGGTGTTAATGAATTCTCTACTCCATATGTTGATGTAATGAATGGGATTGAGCATGCAATTCCAATCTAATATGTTATTTAAGGATATCCTAAGAATTATTTAATTTTCATCTATTAAAGGGACATGAAGCTCTAAATGTGTAATTGTATACTTTTTGAAACTATGTACTACTGTTATCTGAACACATGATTTTAACTTTTGTAAAAATGCCAATTTATACATAAAAAAACAGCCGGATAATACCAGTAATGCATTGTTTAACCTAAACCAAAATCCATTTTTTTTTAAAAGAACTAAAACAATAGACTGAACCAATGTAGCTCATAAAATGTTTAAATAAAACAATAAAATCACTTTTAAAAATTATTCTATGTAAAATTTAGTTGGCATGTCCCTTAAATGACGTGATCAATTTCAAAAATGGAATCTATAACTAAAAAATCTAAACATATGCAAAAGTGTGTGTATTTTTTAAAAATGTATACAAATAAGATTAAGCAATACACAAGGGAAGAATATAAATTGGACATTCAAAGAATCTTACATTAAAATTAAGACATCCAGAATAGATGGGATATCTTAAATTCCAAACAAAATCAGAGTAGTCTTACAATGTAATCCTATTTTTTTGTTTTATTTATTCTTATTTGCAAAAAGTTTTAAAATCCATTTTGCAGATACATATAAATATTGAACAATGTGGATTTAGTATGTAATGTTCTGTCCATGTTTCTAAGACAAATGTCAATTAAAATGAGACATACCATACTGAGACAAGCCCTGCCTTGAGGATCCAGCACCAACATGCAGATCTGTAATATATTAAATGAGGATTGGATATCATTAATACAAATCATGCCATGTTTAAAATCTTTACATTATTAGCAAATCAATTAAAAACTATTAATCCTTTGGTAGTCCCATGAGTTAATTGTTTCCTCAATTAAATTCATGATAAATATATCCTGTACTCTTATTTTCAATCAGTTGTGTTGTTTACTGTAGCTTAAATTATTTTTTTGTGTTATTTCATTCTCATCAATTGATGGGCATATGTTATAATTTTTTTGGATTCTGCTTTTTTATTTTTTTATTATGTCTAATATTGAAAATAAGAATACTGTATTCTTCACATATATAATAATTCACATTTCATTTTGACCAACATGTGTAAAGCAATGCCACTTACAGCAAACCCATGTTAACGTGTATGCGCAATTCCATTTTCGCGATCATTGCGCAATGATTCCAAGCGGAATTACGCATCCGTCATTTGACCAACATGTGTAAAGCAATGCCACTTACAGCAAACCCATGTTAACGTGTATGCGCAATTCCATTTTCGCGATCATTGCGCAATGATTCCAAGCGGAATTACGCATTCGTCATTTGACCAACATGTGTAAAGCAATGCCACTTACAGCAAACCCATGTTAACGTGTATGCGCAATTCCATTTTCGCGATCATTGCGCAATGATTCCAAGCGGAATTACGCATCCGTCATTTGACCAACATGTGTAAAGCAATGCCACTTACAGCAAACCCATGTTAACGTGTATGCGCAATTCCATTTTCGCGATCATTGCGCAATGATTCCAAGCGGAATTACGCATCCGTCATTTGACCAACATGTGTAAAGCAATGCCACTTACAGCAAACCCATGTTAACGTGTATGCGCAATTCCATTTTCGCGATCATTGCGCAATGATTCCAAGCGGAATTACGCATCCGTCATTTGACCAACATGTGTAAAGCAATGCCACTTACAGCAAACCCATGTTAACGTGTATGCGCAATTCCAATTTCGCGATCATTGCGCAATGATTCCAAGCGGAATTACGCATCCGTCATTTGACCAACATGTGTAAAGCAATGCCACTTACAGCAAACCCATGTTAACGTGTATGCGCAATTCCATTTTCGCGATCATTGCGCAATGATTCCAAGCGGAATTACGCATCCGTCATTTGACCAACATGTGTAAAGCAATGCCACTTACAGCAAACCCATGTTAACGTGTATGCGCAATTCCATTTTCGCGATCATTGCGCAATGATTCCAAGCGGAATTACGCATCCGTCATTTGACCAACATGTGTAAAGCAATGCCACTAACAGCAAACCCATGTTAACGTGTATGCGCAATTCCATTTTCGCGATCATTGCGCAATGATTCCAAGCGGAATTACGCATCCGTCATTTGACCAACATGTGTAAAGCAATGCCACTTACAGCTAACCCATGTTAACGTGTATGCGCAATTCCATTTTCGCGATCATTGCGCAATGATTCCAAGCGGAATTACGCATCCGTCATTTGACCAACATGTGTAAAGCAATGCCACTTACAGCAAACCCATGTTAACGTGTATGCGCAATTCCATTTTCGCGATCATTGCGCAATGATTCCAAGCGGAATTACGCATCCGTCATTTGACCAACATGTGTAAAGCAATGCCACTTACAGCAAACCCATGTTAACGTGTATGCGCAATTCCATTTTCGCGATCATTGCGCAATGATTCCAAGCGGAATTACGCATCCGTCATTTGGCCAACATGTGTAAAGCAATGCCACTTACAGCAAACCCATGTTAACGTGTATGCGCAATTCCATTTTCGCGATCATTGCGCAATGATTCCAAGCGGAATTACGCATCCGTCATTTGACCAACATGTGTAAAGCAATGCCACTTACAGCAAACCCATGTTAACGTGTATGCGCAATTCCATTTTCGCGATCATTGCGCAATGATTCCAAGCGGAATTACGCATCCGTCATTTGACCAACATGTGTAAAGCAATGCCACTTACAGCAAACCCATGTTAACGTGTATGCGCAATTCCATTTTCGCGATCATTGCGCAATGATTCCAAGCGGAATTACGCATCCGTCATTTGACCAACATGTGTAAAGCAATGCCACTTACAGCAAACCCATGTTAACGTGTATGCGCAATTCCATTTTCGCGATCATTGCGCAATGATTCCAAGCGGAATTACGCATCCGTCATTTGACCAACATGTGTAAAGCAATGCCACTTACAGCAAACCCATGTTAACGTGTATGCGCAATTCCATTTTCGCGATCATTGCGCAATGATTCCAAGCGGAATTACGCATCCGTCATTTGGCCAACATGTGTAAAGCAATGCCACTTACAGCAAACCCATGTTAACGTGTATGCGCAATTCCATTTTCGCGATCATTGCGCAATGATTCCAAGCGGAATTACGCATCCGTCATTTGACCAACATGTGTAAAGCAATGCCACTTACAGCAAACCCATGTTAACGTGTATGCGCAATTCCATTTTCGCGATCATTGCGCAATGATTCCAAGCGGAATTACGCATCCGTCATTTGACCAACATGTGTAAAGCAATGCCACTTACAGCAAACCCATGTTAACGTGTATGCGCAATTCCATTTTCACGATCATTGCGCAATGATTCCAAGCGGAATTACGCATCCGTCATTTGACCAACATGTGTAAAGCAATGCCACTTACAGCAAACCCATGTTAACGTGTATGCTCAATTCCATTTTCGCGATCATTGCGCAATGATTCCAAGCGGAATTACGCATCCGTCATTTGACCAACATGTGTAAAGCAATGCCACTTACAGCAAACCCATGTTAACGTGTATGCGCAATTCCATTTTCGCGATCATTGCGCAATGATTCCAAGCGGAATTACGCATCCGTCATTTGACCAACATGTGTAAAGCAATGCCACTTACATCAAACCCATGTTAACGTGTATGCGCAATTCCATTTTTCGCAATAATTGCGCAATGATTCCAAGCGGAATTACGCATCCGTCATTTGACCAACATGTGTAAAGCAATGCCACTTACAGCAAACCCATGTTAACGTGTATGTGCAATTCCATTTTCACGATCATTGCGCAATGATTCCAAGCGGAATTACGCATCCGTCATTTGACCAACATGTGTAAAGCAATGCCACTTACAGCAAACCCATGTTAACGTGTATGCGCAATTCCATTTTCTGTAGAGCGCAAGAAACATCATTCCTATTTCATGTGTCACTAATCTAAAATCAGATATCTAAACATCATATGTAGTGTATGTTGTGAGATCTGTATAGGTTTAGTATCTGACTATATACACATTTTTAAAAAAAATTAAAATATTAAGATATTATATGAAGTTGGATAGTTACCTGGTTCAGATTCTCCATCATCTCCTCCCAGGCCACCGGACGGAGAAGCAGCTGCCCTGGCCCCCGCGTCAGGACTTTCAGATCCCGCAGCTGGGAGGGAAGAAGAGGAGGCCGAGGATGGCGAGGATCGAAATCTTTTGGGGACCCGGAGATTGAGGAGCTCGCATAAAGTCACCTCATAAGGGAGTAGGTATAGTTTCTGCGGGGCCTTTCTTTGGCCCCCTCTTTTACGGGCTTGTACCCAGTCCCTTATGAGGTTGACTTTTTTTGTTAATCGCAACCTCATATCTCCGAATCTCCTCATGATTTGATCCTGGCTCCTCTGGACATCACACACCAATCTAACCGCATTGGTGATAGACTCCCAGAGGGCCTTCTTAACAGGCGCATCTGTCAACCTCCTCTTGTTCCCAAACAGCTGGGGATAAAAGTCCTTGACGGCGTGGACCAGTGCAGCGCTCTCCTGCTTGGTGAACCTGGGAGGTTTCATGCCTGCTGGGTTGTATAATAATAATTATAATAATATATATTGCCTGCAGGCATTAGAGAACTGACAAAGATGGCAACGTGTAATGGACTTTTATATGGTGAAGTAAACATGAGATGCACCATGGGACAAGTTATCTGTACATCTGATTGGATAAAAGTTTGAAATATTGTTAGAATGTCTGTGAGACCATCCTGACTCAAGTTGTGTTTGTGTGATGAACTCTGATTGGCCGTTCCTTAATGTTTCATATCTTAGTAACTTCCTTACACATACCTCCTGGTGGTGCTGTAACTTCATTTTTCATGTAGACTTATTTGTAACTCATGGGCCTGTCATGCGGATATGTGTGACGCAGATTTAATATCCGTGATCCATTAAATATTAATGATAAAATTCTATTTAAAATCTAATACTGTCACATTATTAAATGTTGTATATATTTTTCGGTTTAATAACGGTCTGTTTCTTTAATACAAATACACATTTAATATTGTATGTCTTTATTGTTCATAAAATCCATTTCTTTACTTATTGTGAAGTATTGATATTGCTCTATTAAATGTATTTCATAATGCACATTGATTGTGTGCTATTGCGTGACATTAGACTCTAATGTTTAAAGATGCTAATCTGGTGTTTCAAGATGCGTTTCCCACGCAATATTTCTGAATGTTCAAATTCAGGTTATAATGTCAGTAACTTTGATAATCTGTTTATAAATGTTAAACTACAGGTTTGTTTGTTATTAGTAAATAAACCTCGAGCTTGTATTTGTCTGAACTGCTCATATATGTTATTGTGCAATGGCGTCTTTATTTTTAAATAGACATTACAAACAAACAATTGTATCAAATGATCTGTAGAGATAGAAAATTGTTTAGACTTTAAAATGTAAATCAATTTATCTTAGTATTTAGATATCCTCAACAGAAGAAATTTAAATGCACATGGTTGAGCCAATCACATAAGGCATCTCTGTGCATCCACCAATCTTCATCTACTGAGCCTATCTCGATATGCTTTTCAAGCAAAGTATGTCAAGATAAGAAGAGAAGTAAATACACTCTTTAAATCTCTTAAAGGGACACTGTCCAAACAAATTTAGCGTTCGTGATTCAGATTGAGCATGAAATGTTAAGCAACTTTATAATTTAATCCGATTCTCAAATGTTAAGAATTATCTTGTTATCTTTCTTTGCAAATCAATAATGATATTTTAGATTACGGACAATTGTTGCAAAAAACCTGGGTTGTCCTTGATGATTGTTGGATAAATTAATCCAACCAAAAAAACCAAGTTCTGTCCAGAGTACTGAAGCAAATAAACTATCTATTTAATGCCTTATTTTTAAATTAATGATAGCAACATCACGAGGAACATTCATAATATGAGACAATTTTTAAAGTTGCTTAAAATAGAATACTCATTCAGAATGTATAAATCATTAATTTTTTAACTGTCTCCATTTAAGTATATTTTGAGTTCATGTCCCTTTAAAGAGAAATTTCACAATAATGCTTGAAAAATCAGAAACCTAGGCACCTTCCTTTTGCTAAATTAGTATAACATATGAGTAAAGCATATTTAGATTAACTTCTGGATTGTTTTACACACTGACTGAAATATATATTGTAAAGGATGTATTTCGGAGTCTTCAGCTTAGAGGGACATTAAGCTATATGTTATGTATGCATTTTGGATAAGATTATAATATTTGAACAACTTAATATGTTTTGTTATTCAATCATTAGATTGTAATTATATATATTCTTGGATTAAATACATATCTACATAGGCTATTTTGATGCTGATTGTTGGTTGCACATAGATGCCTTATGTAATTGACTAAGATATGTGCATTGATGTATCTTTTTCGAAGTATATTTAAAGACTGAATGTAATTCTATAGTACTTTCTAAATATGTTTAAATTCTTTTATGAATTTTTTTAAAAAACAATACACAATATACTTTGTGAATGTCCCTTTAAGGACCAAAACATTTTGAATGTTGATTTAACATTGTCAAAATAAACTAAATGGGAATGAAAATTATATATAGATATGTGATGTCTAACCCAAAAGGTAAGATTTTAAAAACTACATAATATTAATAACTATAGTTAAATGACTCCACTAGAAAATTAAATCTATTAACCTGGCATCCAATAACTAGCTTGTGAAAAATATGAAGTTAAATGACCTACCATTTATAAATGTACAAATTAAAAAAGTTTAGAAAATAATGTTTTGAGATACCTAAGGAAGATACAAGATCTTATAAAATTAATTTTACATTCAACAACACTGTCACTTTAATGTAATTGAACCACTTCCCCTTCTTAAAAGTGAAACAAAATAATTTATGTCAAATTTTGACTACATATCCGAATTTTTTTTAACATCTAAGAATTTCAAAAGAAAAGCATCGATGGATCTCACTCCCCAATTAATTTAAAAAAGATAGTTTAATTTAATATTCTCTGAATCAGTGGATTTTAAAAAATTAATGCATTATTTGATCTTATGCATGTGCTTGTCAAATAGCCAACTACCAGTCATGGGAGTCAAATTGTTTTTTATTGACAGATTATATGGATATTTATTATAATCTGTTCAAAAGAGTGTATTTAATAATAAAATGTTTATTATTACCATTTAAAAAATTAAAAGTTTCTGAAACAAAAACAAAAAATATATTCCTGGAAGTCATCAG